>NW_009695347.1:0-2214 GCF_000703405.1 Apaloderma vittatum | reverse complement strand
TATTGCCGACAAATATAGCCACTGTGTGCTCCTGAGAGGAGGAAATCGTGATTTAAAATAATTTCCTCTATTGACTGCGTGCTTGGATTAATTAATGCACGAAGCCATGTGACTTGCTGGCTGCTGCCAAGAGGAGTTGTTTTTCTTCTCTCCCAACGTGACATCGGGGAATGGGGCCGTTACAGGGTTAGTGTTGGGGCTGACAGAGGCAGGAGAGGTGAACTGAGGTCATCTGGGGACAGAAGAGGGACCACCCCGAGCAGCAGCACCAGGTCTCAGCTGGATCAGAGTACCCGGAGCGCAGAACTGCTCGTTTTCCAGCTCTCGTCGCAATAGCAGAAAGCCATCACACAATCGGAGCCTGTAATATCGTAACTTTTCACGTGGTTTAGTTCAGTTCTGACAGAGAGGTAGAATCACACAGGCCGCCCACACACTGGATGTAAACATGCTCAAACCTTCAGCTGTTTGTTTCTTAATGATGCTGGTTTTTGTACGTGTCGCGATTCATTTTCCTCCTCGTTTTCCCACCTTTGTCTAATTGCTTCGTAAAAGCAGCGGAAAGGGTAGCACTTCCTCCGCTTTAACTCTTCCTCTGTCTGTCTTTTGAGACAAACGTTTCAGAAAAAAAATTTTGTTGCTTGCAAACATCTGCAAAGAATAAAATTCAATTTGTTTCAAAACCGATTTCGGTTTTTATTTGCTGGTCGTTGGGCTGGGAGGGAAGAAAACACGTGGGTCGATGGTGTTTTAAACTGATTAGCTTCAGAAAGTGATGTGTCAGCTGAAAGTTTCTGCTTTGAGGGACGTGCAGGCTCGACTGGCAAAGCACAGAGAAGGTGAGAAATCACGGAGAGCGTAGGTTTCATGCCAGTGAAAATCCAAATGAAACACGAAGTGCTTCATCTCGAGCTCTTTTCTCTCTCATTTGTGCACTCGTTTGCTTTTATCCACCTGAGTAATTCTTAATTTCGGTCCTTCTGCCTTAACTTCCTGAGGTCTAAGAGCACCAATGTTTCTTCCAGCCCCTCCTTTATCTCCGACAAAGAGAAGTGGGTAAGTACATGAGGACGTTAGGTAGTGAAAGAACAGAGAAGATGAAGCTGGAGAGACTTTGAGGAAAACCAGCGGCCTGGCCTGGTGTGGTTCAGCCAGCAGCACTGGGAAAGCATCCCCATAATCAGGTTTATTCATCGATTTTAATAGGAAGGTTGGCCCTGGACTGGATTATCAAAGAATCAGCAAGAAACGGTTTTCGTTTAAGTCACGGTGCCAAAGCGCAATTTGCTGTTAGCAGACTAAAATTCAGTGTATGCAACGGCCTTAATCCTATTCTGGGGCTCAAAACTCCGCACACAACTTCATTTTTCCGATGTTACCTTTTCACAAATGTCCCTTTTTTGCTCCAGCGGAAGCTCTGCGGCATGCCACGGGCTTTCCCGGTGTATTTTAAGACCTTCGTGTCTTCCAAGAGCTTCACGGCGCGATCATATCCGCCCTTACAAATGCTTGGGCAGCACAAATTCGGGATGGGTGCCTCTCTGTCAGAGAAGTCCTGCGTGGCGATTTGTTTGATTTTCAGAAGCCGTGGTGACACCAGCACAGAAGGACGGACTCCTGGCCTCCTCTTCCCTACCCCGTAGCGTCAACGGGAGGGACAAAGCCAAAACGGGGCTCGAGGAGGGGTAGTTTAGGTGCAGGTACTGGATCGTGCCCCATTGCATTTCTTTTAAAAAGAGCTGTTGTCTTACAATATTATAAAGAAGTTATTGAAGATGTCAAAGCTTTAAATCCTCCTGCTCAGTGTGATGATGAAGGACACGATAAGTCACCACCACAAACTTTCTGATGTGGGACCAAATCTTTACTGTTCCGCTGGAACCGGAGGCGGCTTTTGAAGAGCAGAAGAGGCGTCGTTGTGCCACAGCCAGTCGGGCTCCGCAGCCTGCGGCAGGATCAGCTGAGCAGTCGAGGGGGCAGTGATGCCTCTAGAAATTGTCCCTGATCGTGTTGAATCCACAGAGAAATTATAAAGGTTCTGAAACGAAAGCAACGGTCTATGACTTCCTTAATTTTTTTTCACATGCTCTCCCAGAGAAGCTAAATCACACCTTTAGAGTATTTACAGGGAAAAGGGTCATCTGTGAGTGTGGTGGCCCTGGCTCCACACAGCCTCAGTTTTGTTTTTTTCATTTTATTTTATTATGTTATTTT
>NW_009695346.1:19178-19806 GCF_000703405.1 Apaloderma vittatum | reverse complement strand
CGGAGCTTCCTGCCGTGCTCGGGAGTTGACAGAAATCAAACCAGATCGGAAAGTTTAGAGGCACCGTTTGACTCCGGGGCTACTTGTGGGGAATAGTGACTTGCAGGTGCGCTTAATTGGGAGAAATCATGTCTGGGCTAGTCTTTCCCTGGTCGCCCTGTGGTGGAGGTTGGCAGGGCCTCTGGAAGTAGTCGTGTCCGACCCCCTTGCTCAAGGAAGGCCACCTAGACCAGCCTCTCCAGGGACATGGCCAGCTGGTTCTTGAGGATCTCCGAGGATGAGGACTTCATGACCTCCCTCAGCAACCTGCTCTGATGGTTCACCACCCTCGCAATGAAAACATGTTCAAGTGGAGTTTCCTCCATTTCAGCTTCTGCCTGTTGCCTCTCATCCTGTCTGAGGGAACCCCGGAGACAAGCTTGGCTCTATCTTCTTCATTCCCTTCCACCAAGTATTTATGCACATGGATAAGATCCCTCTGAGTCTCTCTTCCACAGGCTGAACAGTCCCAGCTTTCTCAGCCTCTGCTCATAGAAGTCAGTCTGCTGGGACACACATGTCTGACACTGGTTTTCTTTCTCAAAGCCTACTAGGCAACAACGGAGAATGTTAATACAGTCTGTGTATG
>NW_009695346.1:4572-19147 GCF_000703405.1 Apaloderma vittatum | reverse complement strand
TTCACAGAGAGTTAAACTTGACAATTCAAAATGTCCTCTGTGAATCTGTTCAGTAAATCCACAATACCAAGGTCTTGCAAGGCTGTAAAGTTACTGTGTCTGGACTGGCTGTTGGTGACTGACAGTCTAGTTCACCTCTAGGTTCGGTCAACAGACTGTCGTAACTGTAGTCAACAAATAATTACCACTTAATAACATCGGTTTAGTTCTCACTAGAAATGATGGCTTTGTTAGATATGTACTCTATACAAATTTAAGACAAAAGAACGCAGGAGCTGAGGTGTACCACTGAAGAGATACAGAATGTTGCTATAAAATCTCTATTTAGAAAGGATAGTTAAGTACATTTTTCTTCAAGTATACCCAGCAGCAGATGTAATATGTCTTTAGACCAGAATTAGCAACCTGAACCTGTGTTTAGCTTGTTCTGTCCTCCAAAATATTGCCTTCAGTTCAGGAAACTACATGGATAATTTATATGTTGAGCAGATAACTAGAATACTCATACCAATTTATTAGAATTGTATTCTCCTTTGCAATGAGTTACAGAAAAATACAACAGAAACTGAAAGGCAGTCTTAATTTTTTTCACATAATAATTTGCTCATAGTCAGGACTCAGCCCCCTTCCAGATACAGAACTCCAGGTCTGCGGGACATCATGCTTCAAGGAGACTGACTATAGCCAAGCAAGAAGATTTCCAGCTTTTACTGTCTATTTGATGGCAGTGTCAGATGACACTGGCTTTAAAATCAAGGCATTAAAGACATACTTGTCTGTAAGTATCACCTTTATTTCCTCCTGGCAGATCTGGTTATCTGGCATATAACACAGAACCTCAGCTATACTGGTACTGTTAATGCTTTGTGCTCATATCTTTGTGGAGATAACCTTGAGTAGAAGAGAAAAACAAGCACACTTGGGTCCACACCTGTGATCAGAACATGTCTCTTCCCAGCACGCTTTTACATGTAAAATCGAAAAAGCTATACTGGACCTTAAGTTTGTGATACAAAGAAAGTAGATTGGAAAAAAGGCATTTTATAAACCTAACACATACTTGTGGGGCTTCTCTGGAAATGCTATTCTGCGTAGATGGCCTGAGTTATAATTACATGCTTCTCCCAGAAATAAAATTTTATATTCCCTTGAAATTCTACATGTTAGCCTGGGGTTTTTTAGGTCTTGGTTTCTTTGTTTGGGATTTATTTAAAATCCATGTGTCACAGTAAAATATATTTTCTTTGGATGCCTTAGTTATTTAACACTAAGGAAGCATACACGTCAAGCCGTAACAAATGTTTCCTTCCATATATAAACACTGATCACATTTTAAACGGATTTATATTTCCTGTTCTGTTCATTTTTGTTAACAGATCTGAGCAGTTATCGGCAGCTGGGTATATTCTAGATCTTTATATTTTAAATCATACTAGCCAATTAGTTGGTTTAAATCTTCTCCCTTTCTCTAACACTCATTATACTAATTTAGGTAATTAAACTGTGCATTATTCCAAGAAATATTTTTTTTAAATCAACTGAATTTTACAAAAAAGTTCTTCCCCAAATATTCAGCAAATCATTATCTCAACCAATGGTGTTGGAAATAAGCAGAGAGCTTTGTGATAATTACAAAGGTATTTCTAACAACTAGCACAGGCTTTCTCCCGATCAACTGACTGGAAACTAAGTATGTTTAGTACCAGCTTGACACTGCAGAATTCCTGGAAATGCTGTGGACACATAAGATGGGAGTATCAGAGCAGGGATCTGTTGTCTCATGGATAAGAAGGGCTTCATCCTCTTCAGTAGAAGCTGCAAGGTCAGCAAGTAACTTACTGAAGAACGACGACGACTTTGTGCTGAATACAACCTGCACGTCTTAATACAGCGTGGAAAAAAAGGAAAAAATGAATGCAACAGTTTGGTAAGATTCCCATGCCTCCACCCACTGCAATATGAGAGGAAAGGACAAACTGAGGGGAAAATAGACCTGCCAGGCTTCAAATGTCACTACAGGGATATGATCAACTCTGTCTGGATAAATAATGCAGTACTGAAGCTTACCGGGCACAGACACCTCATCAGTAACAAACATTCTCTGTAACATTAAGTGACTCTGAAAGATGGGTGAACTGCAAGGCCTAGCAAGTCACACTTTTTCTGAGATGAGCAAACAGAAAGTTTGCCACAAGCCTGGAGTACCAGATGCAGAAGAAAGGCCAGGAGAGATGAGGAAGGCTTGAGGTTATTTGCACTCAGTACTGTTAAGCGAGATGGCAAATAGGAAATCTAGCTGCAAAATGACTTTCTGCCAGGCTAAGGAAAAAGAGTCATAAAGATGGGGGAATCTCACTTGAGATCCTGCCAAAAAGTCGAGAGACTTGCCAAGCGGGACAAAGAAAAGATGCTTATAGAACAAGCCTAAAGGAGCAGGTCTGTCAGGTTCCTGGAATTTTTTCGTCACCCGTTGAATAACATTCTTTTCAATTATTCTCTTCAGATGTTTCCAAGTGCTAATGAAATAATACCTGCTTGGATAATAAAGGTGCAGCAATTTCTGTGTTAAAGTATTATCTTAATGGTATAGAAGGATCAACAGGAAGGTCTTTATGGGCCTTTTTGCACTCCAGAAAGTGATTTGCCTGAATATCTTAAAAGGCATCTCTGTAGTATTCTGTGATGACAGGATAGGAGAAGAATTCTGCCAGTGCGAGGTCAAAGCTTCCAGCTGGTGGTAAACTTCAGAGCGGTGATAACATCCTTAGCGCATGGAAGGAACTGGTATTTCTTAGCACAGCACTGGACTGTTTCAATGGGTGGATAAAATCAGACTGGAGAAAGCCTGAAAGGTCATGATGTGACAGAGGGGTATCTTGAAAACAGTGCATGTGAAAGGGATTAACTGTGTGGAATCTGCTGATGGTGTCAGTCTTTTAGACATTTAGGATAAGAGTTTATAGATCAAACCCTCCATGGGAGCAGTTAAAGCATTCTGTGTGTTAGTGGAAACAAGTCAATCGTGACTATCTTTTGCAAAGTAGAGAAAGAGAATTCTAAATAGGCATTAGATGGTGGCAGGGTAATTGGCGGTTTGTGCTACTCAGCTTCAGAAGAAATAGGAATGATACTAAACCTTCTCAGAGTTGCCTGACTGTCAGAGAGTATCAAGACATCAGTCTCCTGAGGTGTTTAAAGGTAAAATACTGGCATAAAAACCTACTAGTATAGACCCTTGTAAAAATCTGTCAAAAAAAAAATAATCAGATTACAAATACCTATAGATGATTATAAACAAAAATGCAGAGAGAGAATGCTTCATTGTGAAGATAACTCCAGGTTCTCCAAGTACAGGTGGTACAACTTTGTCAGTCTCCTTTTGCACCTAATTGGAAGATAGCTGCCGCCTTCTCCTTGTGGCCACTGCCAAAATGCACAAGGGGAGCTGGCTGCAGTTGTACTGAGCGGTGATGGGGAGGAGCAGGTCCACTCCAACCTGTCAAATCACCCACAGCCAGACTCTGCACCAATTATCATGGAAAGCTGGATATTCTTTATTGTCTTTGAGCATTCAAAGGTTTTTGTTGTTTTCCCGCAATGGGAGGTACGCCTCAAGTGTGTGTGAAAGATGATATTGTTGAGAGAGAGAATAGCTAACCAGGCTCTTGTTACCATTAAGTGAGACTGGGAAGGGGCCAGGTGCCAGAAAATAGGATGTAAAAGAACAAGGAGCTTCCAGTGCTTAGAAGACTTGTGAGAAGTGGTAGGGCCAGAAGTTGCAGACTCTGGGAACTGGAGAATTTGGTCTTTCCAAAATTGTGGAAGTCAGCAGGTTGCAGGGCATGACACAAACTTTATGGCGTTTTCCTTGAGTAAGACAAAAGGCATATGTTCGAAATTGCCGTAGATTTGCTTACAAGAATAAATATGTGTGTAGAAAGATCTGGGCGAGAATATATCCTGTGGCACATACTAGATCTGTTCTGTAAACTTAATTTAGTCCCTGAGATAACTGTTTCAGCGGTAGAACAATTGAATCTTTTGGGCAGTTTGTATTTAACTTTGGATTTGTTAACTGCCCATGGTAAAGTAATAGGAGTCAGAGTCCGGGGAAGTAACTGCTGCCTTTCATGGTAGATACATTTAACTAGTTACAGCCTTTAATGGCTATGAAGTTTCATTTGGAGATTTTTCTCCTTCTGAACAAAATTGCTACCTGCTTTCTAATTATAATAATAAAACACTGTAAATAAAATGTTGATATTTTTTGAAATATAATTAGCCTATAAATTCTGTTACCTTTTGCAATTCTGCTGTACTCTAGTGTGACCTTTGAACCAGCCATTAGTGCTATCTGCCCAGGTAAAAACAACAAGCATTTATGAAAACTGTACTTGGGAAATAGATAACAATGATTTTTAAGTGCTCCATGGAAAGACACTGTTAATTTGTTCCATAAGGTTGCATCTCTTGTTTATCTGACCAGGGTCGACTGTGTGTTCTACATTGAAAACAGAATAAACTGTCAGTTGACACAAATCTGTCTCTATTCTTATATCACCTTCATTTGTTCTTTCTGTATTTTTATGTCAGTTACTTTGCTTAGATATATTTAATTTATGTTTTTAGGAATTCTAACATAAAACTAGGCCTAGCTGGCTAAAATAAGGATTCGTAGAAAATATTCGACATATAGATTATTCTACTAAAACAAGCACACTGTTTCTGGTAGGCAATCAGACAGTTCTGAGTCTTTCCTAGACGTAGCTGTAACTTTAGTCACCTTTGGTAATTAGCACAAGATACTTAGTGTTTGCAAGAAAAAAAAACAGAGCCATGCCAGGGCTTACCTACACAGATGAACATCTGCCCTTCCAATTCTAGCTTGTTTTTGTATTATGTTAAGGAAAAATAACAATGACAAAACCTTCTGCACAGGGACATGAATTATTCAAAAACATTCTGTATCTGATCTGAAATACAAAATGCTGCAGTGCAGGAACAGATTCAAAAACAACAGAGCAGAGTGAAAGTGGATTGTGGATTCTTGTCATCTGAAACTTGGGCCAGTAATTTGCTTTTAATCAGTTTGTTATCAAACAGTCCTAATGATATGTTTATAACATTGCCAAAATTGCGAACCGTGCCACTGTGCTTCTAGGCCACTGACAGATGGTGAAGCAGGCCTCTCACAGCATCATCCCACTGATAAATTTACAGTAGTGTTCTATAACAGGCATTATAGAGAATATATACTCGCTCCTCATTTGATAGTTGTGTTTGTACTTCTGCGGGTGTGTCAAAAGGGCAAGGAGAGGATTGTGCACGAAACTGACTGGTCAAGGCTGACATATAAGAAGGCACCGGGGATTTGAAGAATGGCATAAAGAACGATAACAATAATTTTTAAAGACAAAACCCCAGGGGTTGAAACAGTTTAAATTTTTCAGTTTAGGTTGCAGCATACTGTAGTCCAGCCCACCTTTTTTTTGCTGCTGCTTCTGGATTCCTCCCTCCTTTAATCTGTGGTAAGCATCCTATTGCTTTTGCTGCCTCACCCATTTCTTTGAATCACACTTTTGTTGTTGTGCCCAAATGGGAAGGGAAGGAGAGGGTGGGAGAGGAGCATCAAAACAAGGGTATCAAGTAGTGAAAGATGGAGCGTTCAGGGATAGCTCTTACAGGTATTAAATTAAAAATGAAAATAAAAGCTTTCAGTCAGTGAACTCAGCATTCCAATAAGTGTAACTTTTTAGAATCACAGTTGTGTTTTCTTTCCTGTTTGCCCTATTATCTGCCACAGCTATTTGTAGTATTTCATTTCTGATTACATTCTTAGGAGAGCAAGTAAGTGAGAATGGAAAAAAAAAAAAGACTAACTGATTTAAATATTTTGGTGAAAAATACAGTTACTGCCAATTTGGTCACAGAGTAGGAGATGTGATTGCTGAAAATTAAGGGAAGTCACTTTTCGCAGTACCCAACACCCACCATGTACTTATTTCAAACCTTCTGCCTTTCCTTCTGTTAGACACCAAAGGAAACCAAAAGAAGAGCCATACAAAATGTTTTATCCCCTTAAAAGTTAGATTTTTAAATTTTAAGAGCACAGTACTCACTGACAGTTTGGTTATAGCTGCACCTCCATAGCAACAACACTTCAACCGTGCTTTGCAGTTGTACATGAACGTGCCTTATTATTTTAAGTCACACTATTTTAATTGTCACATCTGTTAACTGTTTCATGGCTGTAAAAGGCATAAAACTGCAAGGAATTAAAGTAGTGAAATAGAAGGTGTGACCAGTCATTAAGGGGGTAAATTGATGGTCTTTTCCAACCTTGATGATTCTGTGATTCTGTGAAGTAGATGGAAAGCAGAGGCTGTGGGTCACAAGAGAGGGAACCAAAAGGGAGTTCACATAATCTTTGTGCGGGTGTATGTTCTTTAAATATACATAGGTGTCCTAAATATGACAAAATACAGTTCAAAAAGCAAACCAGCCAATTAACAAATACTGCAGAAAGCTTTAGAAACAACAGGATTTTCTGTTCTGTACCAAATATATTATCAAGCCTCTCATAAGCCTGCCTAATCATAACTTTCCTCACTCTTTTGTAACTCAGTCTTTTGGTTTCTGTCCTGTCTTGTTTGTCAGACCACCGGAATGGTCTGCAGCATGCACTTGGTTTTACGTGTGCTTGAGGATAGAGTAAGACTTGACTTGGGTGATAACAAAAATTTTGGAAGCAGTTGCCAGTAATAACTGTACTCATGGCTTGTTTGTTTTTCTAAAGGAAGTATGTAGTGCACTAAATGGGCAGTTTAAAGGACCAGTTGAGAAAACATGAAGCTAAAGGCATATAAATACATAGGCACTGACTATATGTTTTCCTATCCGAGAATTAAGAGATAATTCCACAATCCACTGAGGTACAGTTTAATTTTTTTTAAAGTCTCTCTCTGTTTTCTGTCCTTGTACATGGGCTAAAGGATTATTTATCTGAATGCATGATAATTCCTCTCTCATTGCTGTAAATACAATGGCAGTTTTCGTAAGATGTGCTGTATATAGTGGATTCCAATGCAGTTTTTCCTCTTTAGCTTGTGTTAGAGAAAATGCAAAATATATTACAACGTCGAGGACACAATTTGAGAGTAAACACAGAAATCTCAGGGTGAAATGCTAAGGGCCACAATTTATTTCATGCAGTTTTGCTCCTGAAGAACTATAATTTAAAATTTGGATCCAAATATTGTCAGGTTGCCTCCCTAGATTTAAATAGAAAAAAATTCCATCATGATTTCTGAAAGGAGTCCTACACATATTTTTTTCTTAAGTCGTGAGTACATCTGATGTGTTTTGGTATACATATGTTTTTTATTTCTTTTTAATTTGCATTAAAGCCTTCACATTTCAAAGCAGCATTATGCAGGCCTGTTAAAACCAAGCAAATTACTCAACTCAATATTGTTATCGTGTGTTCTTTTACCAAAGGACATCAAAGAGGAGGAGTGGCAAATGCAGCTAAACTAGAGAATCTGTAAGACAAAGGAAAGAAAGAATAGTAGGAAATATTTTAAAAGCTCACGTTTTTGAAACAGAAGACCTGACCATGACACAGACCACCTGCAATAGCGGTGATAAATTTCAAAAAGAAAGCATAGAAAAAGCTGCTCACTAGAAACTTCAAGGTCAGTATTATATAAGGACATTCATTATTTGAAAAGCCTTCCAGTCTGTCAAAATTTGCAGTTTCACCACTGAAAACCTTTATTTTTTTCAGCAGGCTGTAAAGAAAGCAAAATGAAACATTTGGCCACCTCCTACTCATGTTTTGAGACTGAAACCTGTGATTTCTGTGGTGTAGTTTTTATGGCTTTAGGAAGTCTTCAAGTGTGAAAGTGCAAACAGCTTTGAGAGAAGTGGAAGACAGATAGGAAACCCCACCCCACACAGACTATCTGATTTTTGCTTTAAATCTGCTTGAGTAACACAGTGGTGGTGAAATTACATAAGAAAATAAATATCACCAGAATGAACCATGAAGCCCTACCCGTGCCCAATGGTAAGACTTGCTTCCCCCTAGCAGCTATGTCTGAAAGAAAACAATATCAGTTAGTTTGATGGAAAAAGTAGGGAAAAATATCTAATGGCTACTTAATGCCTTATAAATGCCTATGACAAATGTTATATGTTTTTCTAGTGCTTACAGGGTGATCATCATCACTGTGTCCTTTGTTTTGTCACTTGAGTACTGAATTCCACAGTCTTTGAAGGAGAAGACATGTTTTCTTTGCTTCTACAGCATCTAGTATTTTTATACCTTAGTCTAGATGGTAATTATGGAGAATATAAAGACAAATTTATAATTATATATACTAGATAAAAGCAGATGCTGTTGTATCCCCCCGACTGTATTTGTCTCAATAGTCAAATATAGTTTGCTGGTGACCAGATGTATTGATTTGTATCTTCAAAGAGTACGAAGGCATGCTGGAAATAAAGTCATCTAGCTCCTCAGTGGGGTTGCATGAATGTCTGTTGGGATGAGTTACTGTGAACAATTGGCACAGAAGCAGACAAGGCTCTTAATTTTGCATGTTCTTAAGTGGCTTAGGGTTTCTGGTACAACTTTGTTTTGAGCTCAGCCTCAGTAATACGCATAGGTCTCTACGTTTGCTTAAAAAGCCCCATGGTATATTACCGAAACAACAGATGGAAGTCTCACTGATAATAGCTTTATTCAACCTTGCTGAAAAAGTTAAGTCTAGTAACAATAAAGGCTTAACTGTTCTACATGCCAGCCAACTGGCCTTTACATATTACAGCAAACAATTGCAAGTATTTAGCATTTCAGTACACATAAAACAGAACTACTTGGGAGCCCAGGATCCGAATACATACCCCTGATGTATCCACACTGCAAATTGGCAGAAATATACATTGTCTGTATCAGTATTGGAAAATTACATGTTATATACATTTCAATTCTGCTTTCACACATTCAGTTGAAACTGAAGAGATTGTTTCAAGTTTTCTGAAACACTGAGGACTCTTAGAAGTTAGCCGGGAGGATAAGGAAAGTATGAGACCCTCTGCAGCTCCTATAACTCACTTGGGACTGGAATCAGGAACGATTTCCAGCTGCTGCCTGCAGAGCCCAGTTAGGTGCAACGTGCATCAGCGCAGCTGAGGCCAGGCAGGTTTGCTTGCCACAACTATATGGGCTACTTTAATGGAGAGCATCGTCTTTCCTATCAAGTGTTACCTTTTGCAGCTGTGCCAGGGAGCAGAGACCTTGGTGTATGAATGAAGGAATTTTAGCAAATTGTGATGTAAATAGTGTAGAGTCTGTTTATTTGCAATTGTAGTAATTTTGGGCCCCTGACCTGCTCATGCTTGCAAATTCTGTATTTAAAAGTTAGTCTAAAGTAAATCAGAGACAAGAGGAGATAAGCAATGCCTGATCTGTTTTGAGTTTCATCTTTGTGATTTTTTTTTTTCCTGAGTTTAAATCACTATTTACAATTAAAATTATTAACCTTGGTAATTGTTAGTATGAAAACTAGATTTTTTTGGTTGCACTTAATTGCTCGATTGTATGATCATTATGTGATTACGTAGTAGTTATATTTTTATTTTCCAGAGGTTGTTTTATCTGTTGTGGACTGATTTATTTTCACTCTTAAGGTATGTCCTTTATAAAAAAAATAGTTCCCACTCAGCCTCAGCTATTCGTGACTTCAGTTTAAATACTTGAAGACACTGTTTTAATTTTAGATGTTAGATATACCCTCCTCCCTCTCTCTGCTTTAAAACTTTGATTTCTCCAATCCTTTTCTCTGATCCTTCTTCCCTCAGACCACCAGCTTATGAACATTTGTATTCAGCTCACTTTTATTAAACTTTTATTAACTTTTTTTTTTCTTCCCTCTTGTTTGTGCTATTACTTTTCCTCTGTTTGTTTTTATTCATCATATTTAACGCATGGTTTAAAAGTACTTAAATTGAGAACAAAACTTCATCACATTCAGAAATTCTTTATTTTAGCAGAATATAACTGTGCATGTCATTTCAACTACAATCAAAATATAGAGAACTCTTCATTTGTGTTTAGACTCCACCTGAGAAGTTAAAAAATTAATCTTTGGAGAACCACAGGCCAAAATTTTGCCTCTTCTACTATGATGTTACTGATGGCAGCAGTGGGTTATGGCCCTTAATATGAAACAAAGACAAAAACATCTCATTGCCGTCGTTGGCAGGTAATGACAGAGCTTTTTGAATGAGAGATTGCCATAGATTTTAGTACAGGGAAAGCAATGTATTTCCATAATCTTCCTCTTGGAAATTGCTGAGCTATAGTCTATGTATCTTGTTCTGGCATTCACTTACAAAATCTACTGACTTCATAATTTCTTGGCATCGCTTACAGACTAAGGCCCTGTGGCTTTGGCTGTCTATTATTTCCACAGTGGCTGATACCAGCCCCATGGAAGTCAGAGTGCAGTGCTTGTAGTACTCCTGATATTTTCAGGCTAGCAGTTTTGAAGTTATTTTAACAAGCTTTCAGTTGTGATACAAGGAAGATGTTATGCCAGCAAGTAGCTTGCATGGTTGCCTTTAGAATAATTTCTGAATGTGCAGTAACACTCGCTTTGGAACATGTGGTTCGTTTTGTGTCGCGGTTAGAGAGATAAATTCTCTGCTATGTATTTAGGGATCTTTGTGTCTTTGAAATTTTTTATTTGGTTTGGTTTCTTTATTTTTGCTTTGAGAAAACCAAGAGGGCTCCTTTTACTAGCTTGTGTTGTATTTCTGATTAAAAGCTTTCCATTATGTGAGAGAAAAAAGTATTGCAGATGCCCGGGCTAAGTTCATCTAATCTCCTAGGAAAAATCACTCCATAGCTGTATCCCGAAGAGAAAGAATGCTTTGCTCAGGCTGGGATCACATGCTCTGTACAGCCAGTGTCCTAATCCAAGGCAAACTGAAATGTTTCATAGCATCCATGAAAGACATTACAGTGCTTGGGGCAATGGGGCATCCAGCCAATACCTCTAGAATCACTTTTTCTACAGCAATCATTTTGTTTTAGAAAAACAGCATTTTCACTTTTATAAGGATATGGCATTTTTTTCAGAGATGTCCACGTTCATCACTTTATTTTAGAAAAATAAGCTGCAGACAAACACTAAGTTCACCAAACATATTCCCTTAAACACCACCTATTCGCAATGTTTGGGACAAATCCTGAACAGCTCAGCTGCTTTGTCACATCAAATGATTGGAAGGCATTTTGACATCATTTAGCCTCTGACCTTAAATTTCACTCTCAATAAGCAGAAACCAAAACATACCCCACAAAACACTGAGAAAATAGAAACTGTGACTGTGTCATTCCAAAACGAATCCCTATCACTACAGATGAGACATTTCCCTGCTTTCACACAATAGATGCTTTTATTTATTATTATCAAGACTGGAGCCAAACCGAACAATCTCTCTTTGTATACAGATACTTTTTAAAATTTGTTACTGGGTTGATCCTTTTAAAATTGCTAATTAGCTGAGCTGTTATTACTGGAAAAATCTCATAGCCTTATGATCACAGGGCTTTTCAACTGACTAGTCCACAAGTACTACTCAGTCACCTTGTAAGTAAAGTGATGTTTAGCCTAGAAAGAAAAAAATAAATACACACTGTTCAAATTGATAATGAAAAGAGTGTTCTCAATATATCATTTTAACACTTCCCATACTTGATTAAATGCTCAATTAGTTTCTCTAGAAAAAAAAAGAAAAAAGAAAATCCACTTCTTGAAAAATTAATAGATAATTTTAAAACAGAGACTTTTTTCATTTTCAAGTTTCTCAGGACATATTGAAGCATCTTACTTGCAATGGAGATCTTACTACTGAACATATATCCTTGTTTGTGTTTTGTGTCCTCTGTCAGAAAGTCTTTCAGTTCCCTGGTATCAGTCAGCATACCTTTGTTATCAGTGTGTAATCATTGTTATTAAGTCTGGGTTAGTATTGTCTGTAGTATTTTACACATAAATAGCATAGTTTGCTCCAACTCCTCATCCTCTTGTTACGTTAAATCTCTGTTTTCGTTTTTGGAGGCGAATGCTAAAAAACTGCTAACATTCCTTCTTGATTTAATGTTCCTTTCATCAGGTGGCACGTTATGACTGAACAGACATTATTTGTAAAAAAAGCAAAAACCTTCATCTATTTTTTGGTAAAAGCAGAGGGAATTCATTATTGTGGCTCAGTTGCACAGACATGCATTTCAATGAGCAAGGGGAAATTTTCTTGTACATTAATTACTTTAATATGTGTCAGTCAAGGAAGGGTTCATACATAAACAGATTTTAAGTAATAAAGGAGAGCTAAATTTTGTCATGTTGCCTGACCTGAACTAATTAGATTGTATGTCACAGTTTAAAGATATAAACAATCATAAAAATAAATGTTACACAGCAAGAAGTTCATTATATTGGCGGAACTATTAATATTTTAATTTTATTTCCATAAATATTAAATTATAAGTCTGTTCAACTTGTGTATGCTCAGCATTAAAAACATAACTCTGAAATACTAAAAAGCAAAAATACTGACGTTTTGGTTGCTTCATTTTCTTTTTTGACAGCACCTGTAATGAAATCTTTATTAAAGTTGTCTGAATTTGAATACAAAATTTACCAAAATAGTTGTTTTAAAGTGACATCATACCTCTGCAGTTCAGACTTTGAATTACTGTAATAAACTGATGTGACTGATGAATTCTGGAATTCATTTTGAATACAAAATTTTAAAATTTTAATAAAGCATTTTTTATGCTTGTTTACTAAATGGACGTATTTCAGATTACAGATTAACTCAGTTGACACTTCTTTCCTGAGAAGGAAAGCTGCTACCAGAGTAATTCGCTAATATGATTATATGAACAGAAAATGAAAAGCCTGACCAGCAAATCCAGTAGGAATTCTTATGAAAAAAAATATTTTTGAGTTTTCTGGAGGCCATATCTTCTGCCCACAGACTGGCTCATCATCATCATCATGGCTAGGCTTCGCGAACGAAGATATGGGAAGGGCTCTACCCACACTTGCTACAAGCGTGCTGATGGCTAAAAAGGCCGATGTGGGATAGGGAAGTCTGGTTGCAAAAGGCACAGCAGAAAGTCTCCTTAGGCGGGATTGGCGAGGCACGGTTCTTTCTGCGTTGTTTTTTCTCCTTGAGACTAATTCTACGTGACTAACGTCACTGTCCTTGAACAGGCAGGGGTCACAAGTGTTGAGGCCATGCTGCTGAGGATGCAGCTGCGCTGGGCAGGGCACGTCTCCAGGATGGAGGGTGGTCTGTGGGGGAACTTTCCCCCCGCCTGCCACAACAGAGGGGCCCAAAGAGGAGACACAGGGACTCTCCGAAACAGTACCTCAGTTTTGGCCATATTGACTACCATCAGTGGTCCACTCTGGCCTCCAGCTGGGAGACGTTCAGACACACCATCCATAACGCTGCTGCCTCCTTTGAGAACGCACGTAGAATTAGTCTTGAGGAGAAAAGACAACACAGAAAGAACCTAATGAATTAGCTAAATGATGGTTTGGTTTTTTTCTCCCAGAGCTTCAGAAAATGCCTCTGGCCATTGTACATTCCTAAGGGTGGTGAAATAAAATCATGACTCCTACCTGTCTGATTTGATGTTGGATTCCTTAGGCCAGCAGAAGTCCTTCTGCAGCTGGTGACAGTCTTGTCCAGCACAAGTTACATTGGGACACTGATAAGGGCTACCTAAGGACACCTTCTAAACTGCAGTAAAGTCCAGAGAAGTTTAAAGCAGGAGCCTGCCTTTAGCAAAACTTTTTTGATGCATTTCCATGGCAATATTATTTTTCTTATTTTTTGTGCTTTAACTTTATGGAGTTAGGGAAGCATAAGATGTTTCAAGAGATGAGATTTTTTGAGTTTCTTTGGAGGTTTCAGAAATGCCCAGCATGAAAGTTGTTCAGTATTAAAAGGGGAAGAGATTTAGGATGGAGTAGTCAGAGGCACCTAAAGGACTTCTCCTTTGAGGCCTTTATTTGTTTAGACATATCTGAGAACGCCACATGTAGACTATGATTTATATGTACTTTGTTGTGGCATTATGTATTTTTCAGAGGGGTGTATTAATGACTGCGGGATATGTATATATTCACAGAATTCCAGAATTGTTAAGGTGGGAAAAGACCTCTGAGATCATCAAGTCCAGCCTGTGACTCAACACCATTACTGTGTATTCATGTAATACACCGTTCAAAAACTTTCTTACTGAAGCAATTTTAAAATTACCTAAATCCAAAATTCACAGAAATTATATTGGTAGAGAAATAGGCCACAAAGCAAGAAATAGCAGCATTATTTCAGGAAATTAGACATTTTTCTGTGACTTGCTAGTATCTTTAGCCATGGCTGAGTCTCTTGAGGAGCCGAGTGGTTTATATTAAGCCACTGGTGTAGTTAGCTTAGTACTCTGTGGGGATGTGTGAGACTTACAGCTTTAATAAGCACAGAAAGA
>NW_009695346.1:0-4536 GCF_000703405.1 Apaloderma vittatum | reverse complement strand
AGGACCTCTCTTGAGGGTTATCCATGCCCCAGGGTAATAAAACCCAGGCTCAGTAGTTATAGAGGCTGCTGCAGCCTCATAAGGTGAGGGTTACAGTGGTTAAAGTACATAGTTTTATATTAACAGTGATACTTTAAAAATATCAAATCCACAAAGCTTAGGTTTTGAGGAACTATCAATATATGGTTTTAGAGTGAGGTGGGCATTGCAGTTTCTTGTAGGTGGCATGAAAACTGGAGAGATGAAACAAGGAATTTAGACTTGTGACATCAAAGCTGAGGTATTCTGTAGGTTTTTAATGTGGTTTTTTTAGCAGGAGAACTGTTAACTTTAAAAAGTAAAAGGAATGCTAGAGAGCTAGCTAGCATGGGTGTAGTAGACCGTATAAAAATTTTGAAATATAAATGAGAAATGAAAATGAGCTCCTGGCAGCTCAAAGAAATATGTGAGAAGGAACAAGACCAAAGACAAGGGTTTCTGTACCTGAAACAGAGAAGAAACCCCAAGAGGGGAGCTGAGGGGAATTATTTTGTGGAAGAAAACCAATGTAGAAAATTTTGTGATCATGCTGTGTTCTCACTGACCAGTTGGGTGCCTTTTTCAAGACATTGCCCTGTCCCTGCCACTCAGATGGTGTTGGTGAGCTCAGGACTGATGTCTCAAATACCCTGAGGAAGAGCAGGAAGCAGTCATTCAAATACAGTTGGTAATGCACATCTCAAAGATTTTGTTTTGAGTTCAATGTCTTTACGAATTGGAGCACTGAAACAGGCATTCTTGATGCTTTTGGCTAATCCTCTTTTTATAACACTGACAACTCTGTGAAATTGCTTCTCTCTTCCCTGTGTTGTACAACCACACCTGGTAGAAGATGATGCTGGGTGAAGATAGGTCATTATGCTGGAGTTCAGATGTCTGGTTGTTATGACTGTCCTTTAAAGAAGGCTGAAGAATAAATGTGTGACTGAAGCACTGATGGATCCTAAGCTGAATATCTGAAAATATGCATGAAGATCACCCCACGCATCTCTAAATAGGTATCTTATTTAAGGAAATATGCATGGGAAATAGGTCTCTGACACTCATTAAAAACAATATTAAGAAAGAATTAAGAAAGAAGTCTGGTGAGATAGAGTTTGCTTAACTTTTAGCATATTAGGCATTTAATAAACTAATCTGAAACAGCTATTGGGTCCAGAGGAAACTGAGGTTTATAATATCCTCTCCTTCTCTCTCTGAGCTATCAATCTAAAAAAAAAAGTGCCTGTTTTAGTTTCATGCATCACTTACAGAAAGACAAAAAATAAAATATCTACTGATTGACTGTGTCACATGAAGAATAATGGTGGTGGTGATGTTGTTATGACAGCCTAAAGACGTAATCGAAACAGATTTTGTTGGTGGAAGCAATAGCTTTTATTAGACCAGCTTGAATCACTGACAAAATTAGACAAGATTTTGGGCATGTTCATCCTTCTTCAGGCCTGAAATAGAAGCAGCAGACTTGAAAACTAAGTAGAAGTTTTGAGAATTGTCTTACAGTTATTATATTAGTTGTGTCTTAGACCATCTCAAAGAGAACATAGCTGGGTTTTTTTGAAAGAAAGAGGATGTTGGAGGAAAAACTGAGAGAGGAAGAGTCTGAGGAAGAGAGACATCAGGGTGATGGTGGGAAATTTTCATCTCACAAAAGCACTGTCTGCGATTTCATGGGTTTTGGTATCTAGCAGATTTGTGAAGGCACCGAAGTTTTTCTTTGGAAAGTGTTGTAGGATTCCTTGAGGCATAGGACATTTAAAATGCAGTGCTTATTTTCTAAGAAATGTTTCTTCCCTGATAGCTGGATGCTTCAGTCCTTTACAGCTTAGGTATGCTTGTTCTTTCTGGTGCACACTAGTTGCTTAGTTTCACCTGCGTAATTACCCTGGAAGCACTTGATGCATTTGGTGAATTGTACTATGTCCCCAGAAGAACAGACATAGAAGCTGATTGTTCTGTGTTAAGGGGTATTTATTGTGCTGGTAGTGGAGAGATGCTGGTTACATTTTGTACCAGGGGAGGGCGTAAATATATTCAGTTTGTTTTGGCCGTAGACAGTTTGCTTCTTACAACGGGTTTAGTGAGGTTGAGGCCTGTGTAATTAGAAGAGTAGTTCTGGACAGCCCTGTTTCAAAAGAGTATTGTCTTCTAGTAAATCTGTCAATGATTGTGTGTTTTTAGGTTCCAGTACATGAAATTGCAGATGGGAAGGATGTATAAGAGCTTCTGCTACCATTTTTCTTTCAAAGTTCTGCATATCCAACAGTTTATTTGCTTTTCTACTTGTGACAGTCAGTCTGATAAAATAGATTATTAATGCATACAAACAAAAAGACTGTGCCCTTGCCTTCTAAAAACCAGGTCCTAACAGCAAGAAAAGAGGATAAATGCTGCTTTTGTATGATCTGTACCACCATGTGTTGAGTGTGTTGATTGCACTGTAGTTAAAACAACATTTATGCAACCAATTGAATCACTCTGTGGGGGAGGATTTGCTAATTGTGTTGCATTTAACCTACTCCCTAAATCTTTTTATTTAGTTAGGATCCTAGCATGATGATCAGTGTATGATCATTGTTAACATTTCTTAACCTCACCTACATCTTGACCTTTTTCATTTCTGCTGATGATGGTCATTCTTGGTGACTACTGGCAGTGCTGAAATACAGTGTCTATCCCATTTAAGTGAACAGCCCACACTGTCCTGTTCACTCTAGGGAATCCAATCAGCATCTAAATAACCAGACACCTGTGTACAGTACTTATACCTTTTCCAGGAAATGCCTCCTCTATTTGGGTGATGATTTATAATCCAGTTCTCTTTGTTTCTCATAAAGCTGTCCCATAATGTCTTTTCTTTCAGCCTAAAGTTTTCCTCAAATCCCTGTTCCCTGAGTCTCCGGATGAATATTCTGCCTGTACATGACCAAGTTCTCCACAACAGGGAAGTCTTTAGAGTTTCATCAAGTACATGGTAGAGGTAAGTAATTTACCTTTGTGATGCTTGTAACACCAGTATTAAACTGATTAACAGTAGTATTTAGTATTAAATCTTGGAAGTTTTACTGAAGTGGTGCACTGAGCACTTGTAAGTCTTCAGGGTTTGGAGGTGACAGGAGAACTTCCACAAAGCTGCTATATTCCTTAGTGGAACACAAGAGGAAAGAGCTAGTACTTATTTTGCAAATGGCAGTGAAGCTGGTCTCACGGTGTCACGTCTGAGAGAAGGATCTCAGCAGCCTCTGGTTACTGATCCCAGGAACATCTAGGACTAAGCCTGGGCAGCACATTTTCTGAGGGTTGCTTGGTTAAAAAATACAAGCAGTCCCCAAGCTTATAATTGCAGAGACTCTTCCAGGGTGACACACTTGAGGGTCTTCTCCTTTCCCTCAGGTAAGACGCTAAGCTCAGGGCCTGGGCTCATGCTGTGAAAGATTGCTCAGACATCAGCAAGATCCCAGCCTCACCAGATATCCCATGTCACATAGCATTTAGCCTATTACATAGCTACATCCTGTGCAGGACACGTGCCTGAGCACATCTGCCTGGCGTGCTCGGGAGGACACAGGGAGCAGCTGTGGGACATCTGGTTGCTCCATGTACTTTGTCCATCTCTGATTGACCGAGCCCTCAGTCACCACCATGCCCAAAGGCTTTGAGATGTTTAAACATCCTTTCCAACCCAAAGCATTCTGTGATTCCCAAGGCAATGCAGGGCTGCTTCTGCTGAGGGTTTGGCTGAAGGTGGAGGAATGGCTTCCCTTGCAAGCTGTGGCATGCTGTGGTCCCTGGTCCCGAAGCACCACTACGCTGGTGAGGCTTAATCTCACAGTGATAAAATGAAATGGCCAGTACAGTTATGTCACCCAGGGACTCAGCCTCTTTGACAGCCCTGGGTTGACTGATGGAGCCTTGCTGCTGTTTTTTACCTGGGGTTTATGGGTAAAAGAAAATACTCAGTAGCATTTTTAATGTTACCACACAGCTTTTAAAATTTAATGTTGTCACTTAGGACTGCTGAAATGCTACATAAAGAAATATTTTGCAAATAATTTTTCTAATACATCATTTAGCTCAGTGACAAAGTATATATTCTGTTCACTTAGGGTTTTTTTCACAGAATTACAGAATGTTAGGGGTTGGAAGGAACCACGAAAGATCATCTAGTCCAACCCCTCTGCCAGAGCAGGATCACCTACAGTAGGTCACACAGGAACGCGTCCAGGCGGGTTTTGAATGTCTCCAGAGAAGGAGACTCCACAACCTCCCTGGGGAGCCTGTTCCAGTGCTCTGTCATCCTCACAGTGAAAAGGTTTTTCCTCATGTTTTTGTGTAATCTCCTGTGCTCCAGCTTGCACCCATTGTCCCTTGTCCTGTCATTGGACATCACTGAGAAGAGCCTGGTCCCGTCCTCCTGACACTCACTCTTCACATTATTTATAAATGTCAATGAGATTACCCCTCCACCTCCTCCAAGCTAGAGACCCAGCTCCTTCA
>NW_009695345.1:6468-14198 GCF_000703405.1 Apaloderma vittatum | reverse complement strand
TTTCCCCTGTCTTCTAAACCAAGACAGTGTCCTTCTAGGAGCTCACAAATTAGAGATAAGAAAGAGTTGAAGGACATGAAACTGAAGCTTTATCTCCTGAATGAAAGTTGTTTTTGTTCTAGTATTCTCTTTAAAAAAAAAAAGGGTGGGGGACAGGGAATGGCAATAGAAATATCCCAAAGAAATAATATAGTTGCTTTCTACCACAGTTCTTTCAAAATGGATTGCAGATCGTAATTTACCTGGAATAGCTTCTTGAACAGTCCCTTGGTTTCCTGTCAGCTGCTCCAGGTAGAACATAAGACAGTTCCTGCTCGTAAAATAAGCTTTCTCTTTTGTAAGTGTGCCAATTTGCACTCTCTGCCATCAGCAGACAAGCCAAATGGTTCTTCTGGGGAAATATGAATTTTCAGGCAAGTCGGCTGCTTGAAGCATCAGCATAATTGTACCAAGGCCAAAAAAAAATAAAGAAGTGCAAAAAAGAATCCCTTCTGTGGCATCCACAAAGGCAAAACAAAGAGATCACAATTATATCATCATCATCCACCTAATTCAAATCTCCATGAGGAAAGCATGCATGAAGCATTCAGGAAATTGGAAAATTGCTAATACTGCAGTTTATCTACAGAGAAAATATTTACCTTTTGATCCAGTGTAATTCTATCAGTAGACAGGCTGCAGGTGATACATACAACCTTATATGTCGCAATACAGATTGCTTCCCGCCCCCACAAAAGAAGGAGACCAGAGAGCCAAGGCTGTGCTGACTCTGCCCGCCTTCTGCCATGTACTTCCCGGGAGAAGCTCCAGCCTAGGTTGCTGCTCATGGAGCTGGCCCAAGGCAGTCGGGAATGGAAGCTTCTCCACAGGAACAAACACGGCAGGCAAGGCTGTAGGATCGCTCTCTGGCTGCCGAGGCTTGGCCTGCATGGCCCCAGCTGCACCTTTGGCCTCCTTGCCAGGAAGTACTGCCCATGCAGTGGCGCTGGGAGAGCAAGGCATAGCCTCAAATGTCCTTGGAGTCTTAAAGGAGCACTCCTTTATTGTCATTTTTAGCTAAACAGATTTTGAATGTAAGGAACTGAGAGCCAAATGCATTTAGCCTTCCTTTGCCTATTCCCACATTGGAGGCAGTGACCTCCAGCAGAAGGATAGTTGCCTCTAGTGGGGGGATGGAGAGGCAAGACCAGCTTAAAGCATGGCAGATGTCTGCTGAGTGGCCACGTACCAGTGCCTGGAGGCAGCTGTGCCTGCATCTCAGCAACCATGCTGGTGGCAGAGATTAATCATCAGGCTGGTTTTCTTCTGCTGAAAAAAAGTTCTTCGCCTTCTGTTTGGTTTTGACAAGACACTGCTTCATTTTGTCAAGGAATATGAAAAAAAAATATTCTGGAGCTTGTGGCATCAAGTGAGGGAGAAAAAAAATCCCCCCAGTCACAAAGCCCTAACTAAAAATCTACACAGCTATAGGAATGGAAAGCCGTATTTTCATCTGAATGGGATTAGCAAAAAAGGCTTTGGGCTGGTGATTTTTGAGGCTTTCTGGCTTCCTCTGGCTGAGCAAAGCTGCAGAGAGCCGAGGCCAGTATCGACCATACAGCAGGGCTCACGTTCTCCACCAGCCTGCCAGACAGGAGCTGTTTTCCAATCTGTACACCACGTATCATATGTTCCTGCATTTCCATGAAAGCTGGAGTTTCACCAGTAAAGCCTTATTCGTATCAAAGTCAGCTACATGATAAGAAAAATGAGGTCTTGCACAGCAGCTGTCCTATATGAGCCCTATCCGGCTGTGGGGCTGAGCCAGCGGTGAGGCCTCTGAGAGGTAGGAAACCTGTACCCCTGCAGCCCAGTGCGGTGTCTCTGGGGGAAAAGCTGGGGGCAGGATGAATGAAAAAACAGAGAGAGGAGCAGCAGTTTCCTCGATCCATCTTTTGTGGCCTCAGGCAAGCAGATTCTCAACCTGCATTTAGTCTCCTGGCAAACGCGAGGTTCATTAGAAACTTCTACAAAAGTCCTTCCAAAAGCACGATGTTGTAACATTAATGGAGCACTACTGTTACAATACAATACTGATATACTGTATTACAGAGAGAAAAATCATCATAAATATAAGAAGTTTTGTTCTTGCCCAGGAAACTGTTCAGACAGGGAACTTTGTCAGACATTTCCTGCATTAGCTGGCTGCAGAAAGCATGATAAAAGGGTAAAACCCATGTCATGCCTCACCTGGCAAATTCAGAAACAATCTGATCTAAATCAGGAGATGACAGCACAAACCAGTAGTTCCAGTTCACTGTGGTTTGTGTGCTCCAGAGGCTTTTCTAATAGCAAAGTCTATATGAATTTTACTTAACCAGCAACACTAGATGAGAAGTGGTCATGTATTTCAGTCTGGAAATTTGTGCCCTGGTCTTTCAACATGCCTGAGACACTTGACTGTGAGGTCATCAGTCAGGGAGAGATGGTGAGAATAAATAGGTGAAAATGGTCTGATAAAAGAGGAGAGACTCGGCACAGACTCAGACTGCCGTGTATTTTTAGGAATAGTCAGTGGAAAGCAGTGATAAAAGGTTTATTCTAGAAGATAACGGCAGCTAATACTACCAAAGCAATGACATTCCCAGAAGTTTCTGTTTCTTGCTGCTGCAAGCCACGTGCAGGATCTAGGGCTATTTGCAGCCAGGACCTAAGGTTGTCATCTGCATAGAGAAAGGTTAGCTTAGAGTGGAATACAGAAGAAATGGGGAGGGTCTAAGCTGAGAGTGAAAAAGAGAGTCATAAAGAGGGGAGAAATGAGTTGCTGAGCGCAGCTTATGACACTTCAATGAGAATATCCTTCCTCAGACCACAAAAAACATTTAGAGAAGAAATGTTGTCAGAGAGACACTGACGAGAGACTGTAAATTCAGTTCCAAATGTTTGAGAGGTTGTTAAGTGGACTAATATTAAGTGGGATTATAAATGTAATGGCATATAATATAGCTTTTAAGTAACTAGGGAAGCATTATATGAACTGACAATGGTGATCTGCGGCTGTGGGGCCTTAATAAATTTATGAGTTTGCTATGGAATTTCATTTATTGCCATCACAGGGACTGCTTACGCATGAGAACGTTACATGAATTGAAATAATTGATCATCCAGGGAAATGTCTAAATGCGTTTAAAAGAAACTTTCAAATACCAATTTTAAATGAAAAAAAAAACCCAACACATTAAAATCTGTTCAGGGAATATTGTTATTAGCATGACAGAGTCAAGCCCCTCAGGCAAGAAATGTTTCCTGTTACAAGATATTTGATCTTGACTGCAGGAGAAGAAAAGTTTTCAATCAGCCCTCCCAGTACAGAACCTCTCCCCAAAGAGAGCAGGTGCGACATCCTACAGCACCCTGTAGCACTGAAATCAGTTCACTAGAGGTCAAAGTATCAGCACGAGCTTTGGTTGCCCACATGCCCTTGTTGCAGCTTCGCAGGACAGCAGGTTGCTTCTGTGCCATATATGCTGTGTCCTACATCCAAGGACAAAGCAATGAGGGTTTCTTCAACCTCAGTGTTGCTCAGGCTGGAAGGTGGCCCCAGGGGCACCTGGCCCAAACTCCGCTCAGCAGAGAAGCAATG
The DNA here is from genome assembly GCF_000703405.1 of Apaloderma vittatum. Lineage (NCBI taxonomy): Eukaryota > Metazoa > Chordata > Aves > Trogoniformes > Trogonidae > Apaloderma > Apaloderma vittatum. Next base: position 10,576 of record NW_009695345.1, on the reverse strand, counting down.
GGGAGAGATGGGAATACAATGATTTTCTGCCCTCAGGCTGAGCTGGGGGAAGGACGGGGAGAGATCCCCTCCCTGAAAGGCTGTGAGCCATTTGGGTACCCTGCTGTAGTCACTGGCGGCCCACCAATGAGCCCCAGGAGCGGTGAGGGAAGGAAGGAGAGAAAACGGTGTCAGCAAAAATGATGAAAGGTAGAGAAAGGGTAGGGGGGAAAAAAAAAGAGAAAGACTGTATAAGGTGTAAGAGAAAAAGGAAGTGTTCTTACATGAGAAACAGAAAGAGATTGAGAAATCAATCAAAGAGAAAATGTACTTGAGGAATGGATGAAGGACAGTAAAAATGAAGGAATAGAAAGTGGAAGTGAAGGATAGAAGTTGGGGCCACAGGCTCAATTACAGTATTATTGAAGTCCAGTGTCAGATCTCGCTGAACAGAAATTGGTTCTTTTTATGTTTGAATAAGATTTTTTGATGGATTTTGTAGATTTCCACAGTAGTCCAAAAAGCTCCTGTTTCAGTGCAGTTGCAATTTTACAAGACTAGCTGATGTCAAAACGGATATGAAAAACTAAAGGCAGATAAGATTAAAAGGCTGCAGGGTATCCAGGCAGCACTATGAATTGCATATTGGTCAAAATAGCCCTTGGCTGGGGCCCTGAGCAAATAAAAAAGAAATCATGTGCTCTGGAGCCACATAACTCAGCTGGGACTTAAATGACACTAGTCCAGGATCAGAAGAGAAAAAGCTACAGCTTCCCAGCATAACCTCCTTCTCTTTCTTTTCCTGACCTTCTTTTTCTTCACTACTAACATCTCCCCCATCTTTCCAACTTCCAAACTCTAGATGTCCCTTATTGCTTATTCATTCCTAGGTTTAAGTGCATCAATTTGCCTGGCCTTTCTCTTAGGCATTTTTATTTGAAAGCATTTTTAAAAATGTATACATTCAGCACCAGTGAGTGCTTGTAAAACGAATTTGTTTGAAGGTCTTCAGCAAATTATACTATTACATGATACAAGATAGTTTTTTCACAGGTCAGTGCTGAAACAGGCAACGAGATCCAGGAGCAGGGTTGATTTTTACAGCAGCAGAAGCACCATTAAAACCCTGAAGAAACCATCTGGCAAATTAACAAAATATTAAGTACTATTAAATAATTTAAAGTCCCCACATAGCTTTGATGGGGACTTACTGAATTAATGTGGACATTTATTAAAGATGGCTGGTGACCTTTGGAGCCTCTCTGCCTTACAAGCCTTCATGTGCCCTGACTGGAACCAGCCGGGAGCCAAAATCAGAAGAGTTTTCCTGCATGAGGGCATCTGCAAGGAGCAATCAGTGGGAGAGCAGGTATCTCTATACCTCCACTACATAAGAAACAGGCAGTGGGACACTGCCATTTTAAACTTGTGTAGATGCTTGGCCAAGTCTCTTTTTGTGCATGTGATACGTTTCCAGTTGCAGAAGTGTGTGTCTAATTGGCCCCACAACATCAGGATGCAAACACAGGTCATCTCCACCGAGCCACACGCAGCACAGGTGGTGGGAAAACTAATGGGTGAAGGAGAAACAGTCTCTCTTCATCACTCGCCCTCTTTGCCGTTCCTTTTTCTTTTCATCAACATTCTTTCCCCTGGCCCTTCCTAGCCATTAGCCTACTAAAAAAACCAACAATAATAGCAACACTTAATTGTCTGGCATTTGCCCACCTGTGTTTGTGAATAAGCATTGCAAGTCAATAGAGTGAAGTCCCAGTGCCACAGCATGGGTTAAGGTTACTCTGTGCACTGGATCTGCTGCTCCTTCACGTCTTTGAAGTGCAAATTTGAATATCCCTGGGCATGAGTCATCCCGAGCCTGTTTTGAACAAAGGCTGGGCAGCCCAATGAGCCGATACATTTCTAATGAAACTGTTTAATGGAAAAAATTCAATGGGCACATCGATGGCATATTTTTCCCCTTATTTCCATGTACCTATTTGAGAATGGAGATCTAGGGCAAACAAGGTCAGAAGAATAAAATCTGACTGGAGAGATACTAACTTCAGCTCTGTTGCGGTTTTCAAAGGGAAAGGTCGCAAAACCAACAAAACTTATCTACACGTAAATAAGCAGGCACTTCTTTATTGCAGCACTGGGAAGCATGGAAACCACCCAGTGCTTCAGATATATCACAGAAATTCAGCCTATTTATACACTTTTAATGCAAAATTATGATCTTTAACATATTTTAACACAAACATGCATACAATGCCTGCTATTAATTTTGACCTTCATAATGATTGGTTCAGCCCCTATTAATATTCATATATCTAATTTCCATACAATCATTGGTCGTTGTGGTGAGACCACATTTGATCACAAAGCACACAAGAAATAGGGAGGCATGTCCACGTATATTGATCCGTCTAAGTGAAATATGCTAGTATTATTAAGGTGCAGGTGCAGCGCTACAGATCTGGCTTTGCTAAGTACAAAACATTCCCTGCCAGTTTTGCAACTTGTACCAGTGCTAGTTCTAGCCATTTTCATAAGGCCTGTATCTGCAATTTCTTAGCATAAGTGAGTTTTTTTTGTATTTCTTATCCTTATCAACAAACTAATTTAATTAAGATAGCGATTAGTATTCATTAAGCAATTAGCTCTTTAAAACTTAAATTTGATTACAACAGCTCTACTTTTAGAATTAATTTCTTGTATTTTTTGCAACACAACAAGAGAGTGGGTATGCTGTGTCCCATTCCTGGTGACAAGACTTCTGAGGCCTTTAATCAGGTTTCTCAGTACAGAAAAACGTAAGTGGTGGCTGTTGGAGTCTCAATCATTGGGACATTTCTATGGTGGCACCTAAGAAGGCTCAAAGGACAGACTTAGCAATACTACACCTCCTGTTACACAGCTGTCCCTCTCTCCCCAGCCTCATGCTATCCCTCAGTGTCATCCCTTGCTGCTCTCTCCTATCTAGATGGAGATGTGGACCAGGGACACAGTGATGAAGAGAGTGGGCTGGCTCCATCTCATTCCCTCGAGGTCCTGGCAGCATCTGGTACCATGTGTTCAATTTCCATTAGAAAGTCAGCACATACAATTTGCATTTATTTAATTGAAAGCATCCTATCCTTCTTCACTCTCTTTCTCATGTCTTGAAACTGTAATAATCTCTGCTCACCTCTGAAACTTTTGCATCTGTTAGTCTCAAAACTTGTTTTTAGAATACACATATGCACACCTGAGAACTCAAGCCCTTTAGAAATCAGATTTTATGAACTGATACACTTGTGGGACTACATGGCAGTGACCTCTTTTTGAATTTCAGCATCAAAGGAAGGAGTTGGCCTGGGATTTCACTTGAAGTTCTATAAATACTTTGTATTTTCATTTAAAAATGCAAATTCTGATGTATTTTCAAACTGAAATGAAACTTCCAATGACCTCAAAAAGTCTTCCTTCTCAAAGAGAATCCAAGGTGTGTGATATGCTACACAGTATGCAAAAAAGCTCCAAATGATACAGACCACATGAAGTAGAGAGAAATTCATTCCTCCAGTACAGGTCACACATCAAGGTCACAACCAACAGATCTTTTGCCAGAAAAGATCTTTGAGGAAGAAAGTTTCTTTCAGCAAAGACAACCCCTGGACTACAGTAGATGACTTGCTATCCACTCAGTTTTCACCTTTATTCCCATCTAAATAGTCCTGAAGTGCAGAGATGAACAGAAAAATAAAGTCTGATAAGCACAGGCAGCTCCAGGATTAAAGTGATTGATGCACCTTGCACTGAAGGACATTTGAGAGCGAAGGCTGAATGAGCTCTGGATATCGCTCTAGGTCCTGTAACGAGCCATCCAATATTAAATCCTTTTCTTGCAGTTAAATAAATTGGATAATAAATAAGAAATTAGTTGAATGCTTTCAACATGGATCAGATCCTGAACAAAGAAAAAGGCTTTTTCTAATAAAAAAGGCATTTTCTTATACAGATCTGAGTATGGTTCTGCACTCCAGAGGAGCAGAGCTGAAGAGTCACTTGGAGAGCAAGCTCAGCCGGAACCAGAGGCCTGGACCTGCTGCCTCACCCAGGAAAAAGTAATTTTTTGTGAGAGGTGAAA
>NW_009695345.1:0-6437 GCF_000703405.1 Apaloderma vittatum | reverse complement strand
TGCTGAGGGGAGTGTAGCAGGAGTCATGAAACAGAGACTCAGCCTGTCATGAGAAGCAGCCCTGTCTCTTGGTTGGCGCTGACATCATGTGGGATGGATGACTCCAGCACGTCTCAACCCTCATGAGCAGCTGCTGGAGCAGCTCAGGGTAGCACATACACCACAACCTCCCACCTAGCAGCTTACCAGAGACCAAGCCCAGAATAAGGAGACAGCAGCCATGATGAACTGGTCTCTCCCTCCACTGTCCAAAAAGAAGGTTTTATCACCACTTTCTATGACAGATGATAATGAAATCTCAGCAGAAGGCTCTCTTCGCTCTTTCACAGCCAGTCAAGTGGAGTGTTTAAGGTCTATGGAAAAAAATACAGACTTATCTGGCTCCAGGGAAGGGTCTGAAACTCCTTTCCTTGGGAAAAAAATGGTGCACTGGAAGGAACAGCTTGAAGAAATAAAGCTGGCACTGCCTCAGAGCAGTGTGCCTCAGGCAGATGGCACACAGGCTGGTTCATGCCCCCCTACACCTCCTGACACAATCAGTAAAGGAAATGGCACCAGTTGGTACAGCGCATTTAAGATCAAACCTTTACGAGCCAAGGAAACACTTAGCTTGCTTTCATCAGATCCTCAGCAAAATGTGGAAGCATGAGTCTGCCCGAGACCCACTTGGTGCGTTCATCCCTTTAAAGGACTCATCCCTTGATAAGAGTGGGTGACATAGGAGGGAATGTTTTTTCTTGCACTTCCTTCTGAAAGCCCAAACAGAAGGTCTGAAATTGTCACTTCCACCCTTCCCCAGCCCTGGGCAAACGATCAGTCCCTGGCTGGAGGCTGATAACAGAAAACAGCTTCAACACAGCCACAAACCTGGCACAGCCTTGCTTTTTGGGGGTGCTCTGGAAAAGCACAATAATGCAACCCCTCTTTATCTCTCATGTCTCACCTTGCCCAGCCCTGAGGTTCTACAATGTGCTCTTGCTGCCACCCTGGCTCTCCCCGGACAGGTTGGATTTCAGAGCTTCATCTTTCAGCTGAGTAGAAAGCTAACCTTACAGCACTTATCAGAGGGGTCAGGTGGAGACCTCTGTGCTTACAGAGCTGTAAACCAAACAGGAGTTTGAGAGTGTGGGTATAAATCACAGTTACACTTTTCTTACTTATTTCCTCCACTGCAGAAAAATTAAATTACTGGGCTTTTACTTTTCTCTGTGAGCTAAATAAATTAAGGCCCTCGGATTACTGTCATCAACTCTTCTTAGTTCCGAGTACTCCTGAAATCTCTCTTATGCTCCCAAAGCTTTCTCCTCTCATATTTCAGCTGCTGACAGCATTGTAGCACAGCTGAGCAGCACCTTGATAGTACAAGTTATAGGAGGCACACTAGGAGACAATTGTCTTGAGCAGCACCACCTTACTCAATGGCACAAAACAGTGTTGTTGAATGCAGTAGTGATTTGGTTTTTGGGAGGATGCCTGTTCCTCTCAGCCTTCATCTCACTCACTGGAAACTCAAACAACGCACCCTGGCAGCATCTTTCTGCTGTTGGTGCAGCTCAGGGGACCAAATGTTCACAGGCAGCACTATCTAGTGCTTTCTGGCCCAACACCTCAAGAAAATAAAACTCACTTCAGCTAAGGCCAGTTCTTATTGCTGACTAGTAAGCATATCAAGACCTTAAAATGCAAGCATGAAAAGAAAATAAAAGAAACAAACAAAGAAAAAGAAGACTTTCCATAAGCAGAAAGTTTTTATTGGGGCCACGCATGCTTTTCAAATTGTAACTTTAATTTTCAGTGCTTATGTTTTAGAACAGATTTTCTTTATGCGAGCATATACTGTTTCTCCAATACCTTTTTCTTTACAACTCTAGACAAACATATAGAAGATTCTGGCACTCATGGACAAAGCACAAAGCCTAGGGTTGCTTACACAATTTAAAATGATAGTCTGCTTGCTGGTGTAGCAATATCGTATTTATACTTGGGAGGATAGCTTCACTGGTACACATTAGTTAAAATGCACGTTAGGGAATCTGTGACTTTTTCACTCTTTGAAAGCTATTGCAGAAAGGTTGATAGAGCTAAACAATTGAAGTGGTTGATGATGCTTGATTATTGGGTAAATGATTAAATAGTGCAAGTATGAAGGAAGAAATAACACAAAATGTTATTCATGTGCACTTGAGTTGGTAGAAATACCTCAGGAAATACACCATACAGTTTGAGAAACAGCATTTGATGGAGGATGTTTGCCTGTTATATTCAAAGACATCTCATCAGCTAATGCTATGTACTATCATCTAATCTTTTCTACCATTTGTAGCACTTTATAGTATTTCCCCCTTTTTTTCCTTGAGATCAAACCAGATGTAGATCTGACATGTTCTGTACAGCAGAGACTACAGCAGCTAAGACCTCAACAACCTCTTTTGCTTCTACTTTTTTATACAGAAATAATGAAATTTACTGAAATATACAATGTAGGCATTTCACAGAGCTAGAGAAAATGTATTATTTGTGCCCCTTCTTGTTTCAAAGAACATTAGGCAGAATTTAGAATGATTACCAGTCAGTGTAAAATAATGTATAACTCTACACCTAACTTTGTTATGAACTGTAGGCTTGAAAGACTATGAAATTGCTGCAACTACTATCTCCCACAAGGGACTCATTCAAAAAAAATTACAGCAGATCATCGGAACAATATGGTGAAAATATTCACACTGAACAGCTGGTGTGTTTGCATGGCTGTAATGTTACATCTAATACAATAGGTGTGAAAACGTGCTATGCATATGGAGTATTTATGATGCAGACACTGCCGGAGATATTACTTAAAGGAAAAATATGATGTAGAAAAGTTACCCTTCTCATTAAGGAACTTTGCATGATCGGTGACTAAAACTATGATCCGTGGTGATGCCACTTTTGCTATTCAAGACTTCAGTACATGGCATTTAAAAGATTTCAAGGAACAGATCAGTGTAGGAAGTACTTATCTTCCTCCTCCTGTCAGCATTTTGGCATGGAGTTAAATTGAAATGACCATATTTGAAATATTAATGAAGGAGGAAAGGAAGGAAACATGGTTGTACTATATTAAACCTCAGACACTCCTGTGTAGTGCCATTAGCTTCAGGAGTGCATCACTCCAAAGGGAAAAGATAGTTCAAAACCAGAATCAGATGCTGAAAGGAAGCCTCCCACAACCTAAAAGAACCTAATAGAAATGACAGATGACAACAGCAGTGGAGGTAAAATCTAAACGGTCAAATGAACAGCTACTTAATTTTTAAATATAACCAGACAACTTAAGTCTCAATAGTAAAAATAAAGAGGCTGATCCCTGTTTTGTAAAGGATAGCTAAATATAGGACTAACAAAACTAAACGTAGGGCAAAGAACAAGAAATAAACAAGATCTCCAAATGAACAATATCATAAAAAACATTTTTAATTGCTTGAAGAGGTAGAACAAAAACTAAGGGGAAAGATTTATCTGCAGTCTGCTTTGAAGAATGGTTTCAGAGACAACTAAAAACACCTCCAAAAGAACAACTGTCACAATACATTGTGAAACAGTGGAACACTTCCAAGGAGAAAATTTATGATAGCATGAACATGACAAAAGATTAAAAAGCTGTGAGGACTATCAAAATCTGATCCCTTCCACTTGTGAAAATGGGGAACATGCATGTTTCTGTGATCTGCACTGCAGAGCTTGGTGCGGACTGGGAAATTTTACCATTGACTTTATAATGAGATTAAACAGTTGTGAAAAACAACAGCAACAAAAAAACCCCCACCACACTGAAAAAACATAATGAAGTTAGTTACTGAATTTCAAATGCTGGTCACATGCAGTGGGAATCTTTCTTGAGAGAACATAAGGCCCTCTAGTAAGTTGACTGGGATGAAAAATTCTGACAGGTTCAAGAAAGTCTCTGCTTTGTACAGGATAATAAATCTTAGCCACACTGAAATCCAAATTTAAAGGGTAAAATACAGGTATCTGTGAGGATGGTTGAATGTAGAGCACAATTGCAAGCAAACCAACATCTCTTACTGAGCTACCAATAATGTTTTAGAGCCCCTTCTCTGCACTGGAAACGTGATTCTAATATTATCTCTCTCCATTATAATCCTGACGTTTAATACAGAGCCAAGTGGTGACATCAGGAAGGATTGCCTGGTTCCTGCCCTCTAGCTTGCTGTCAGTATGTTCCATGCCAGATGTCTGGTTCAGCCTCAATTATTAGTACACAGCAGCTCTTAGTATTTTCTTAAACTGGGAATAGCTGCCACATACTCTGAATAGTTTGCAGTTTAAAGATGAAACCTCAGACTTCATCTAGAGTTGAAAGTGTTATGGAGTTGAGACTAGAAATTACTACGATTTGGATCTGGAAGTGCATACACTCTTGCCCACATGTAGTGAAGATTGTAGCGAAGAATTCCATGTGTCTGTTTGCTCTAAATTCCATGCATCCATATGCTCTAAGATTGCGAGACTGATACCGCTCATCAGCACAATGTGTATTTTAAGAAAAAAAAAAAATGGTTTTGCATCACTGAAGCAGTTTACGATAGTTCTAGACCTAAGCAAGATTGAAATCAGCCCTGGACCAGTCTTGATACCTCCAGCTACGTCTGTTCCACTCTTATGGTGATGATGCAGTCTTCATTTCATAAATGTGAAATCAGATTAAGTGAAAAGTGAGACATTTTGCTAGAGAAGAAATGACTGGGACTGGTAATGACCCTTAACAGAGAAAAAAGTAAATGAAGAGAAAACCAGAAAGGTGTCAGAAGCCTCTATTAGTGACACTGGTCACCCTGTGACAAAATAGGACAAAGTGTGAGGACTGAAGAGGTGGCTTGAAGAAGTCTCCAGTTTAACCCTAGTTCACAGAATCACAGAACGAAGAGACCTTGAAAAATCTTCTAGTCCAACCCCTCTGCCAGAGCAGAATCACCTACAGTAGGTCACACAGGTACGCGTCCAGGCGGGTTTTGAATGTCTCCAGAGAAGGAGACTCCACAACCTCCCTGGGCAACCTGTGCCAGTGCCTGTGCCAGTCACCCTCACAGTAAAGAAGTTTTTCCTCATGTTTACATAGACAACTCAGGGCAGGGATATACTCCAGTCACTCCTGAAGTTATTAAAAGATACCCAGGGTTAAGAGGCTTTTTAAATGTAAAGTCTATGCCACATAGATTAAAGCAGAGGGAAAAAGAGAATGCTAGAGGAAGAAGTGCCTACGGTTCTTTTATACTTGTTCTCTGAGTTTGGATTAGCCATTAGAAGCATCCTGAAGCACTGAGACTGTATATGCTTTCAGGCAAGTAATTGATTCTTCCCTTTTCCCCCCACCTTTAGAGAAACAGAAGGCTGCCTTCTCATTTATATTATCGTGGCAAAAAAACCCCCCCGAACCCAAACAACTGCTGTTGTCCATACCTTGTTTAATGCAACCTTGTGGTTTCTGAAATATAAAATGCTGAGAATCCCACGTCATTGAGTGATTTGAGAGTGCCATTGTAGCAATGATTTTAAAGTTACTCATATGTCAATGAAAGGAGTGTGAATGAGACCAGAAGATGACTGGGAAAGTGTTGGGGTGGAATAAGAATCATCAAAGCACTAATGTGACCAGGAAATAAGAAAAGAAGGTTAAGTTATGTGTTTTATTGCAAAAAGAATAGGCCCCAACTTTCTCTCGAACTTTCCTGGAGTAATTTTCATTAGCATACTGAGAATCTGTGTGGCGTCATATTTACTGAATGTCTCCTTTCTGCTTTGTACACTGCACTGTCCTCGCTGCATCAGGGAGTGGGGGGAGTTTAGTTTCTTCTACTTAGAAGGACCTTCCATATAGAAGATTGCTATAAATATAGAGAAGATAGGTAGACCTGATTTTATTTCTCTCTTACAAAATACAATAGCTATGTTTAAATTCCTAAGTGCTTCATTTGTTAGGAAAAATGTTCCTCATTCAGCTTCAAAGAGCCTTGAGAAAATAATAAGCATGTTCTGTAGCCTGAGAGTTTTGAGCTACAGGTATTTTATTTGATTACAGAAATTTTAAATAGCATGAGCTAATGAAATTTAAACAGCAAAAGAAATTAGTAATACTCTGAACATTAGAAGACACATGGATATAAGCCAATAAAGTGAAAACACTTAGCTAAATAAATGTCTGGTGAATATTGTCGAAATGTTTTTCCCCTTAGGAATGTTGTTAAGCTGGATTCAATTTATTAATACAGTTTAGTAGATAGGATTTCAATTACAAGAAAAACAGTAATACTGTGAAGCAAGAAGGATCTTTTCCTAGGTGATGCCTTGCTGATTTTGTTAGACATTAGGTTTCAGGAAAAATATTGCCATGCCTGTGTATGCAGGAAGTGTGTCTTGGGTTACAATATGTAACCAAA
>NW_009695344.1:845-1111 GCF_000703405.1 Apaloderma vittatum | reverse complement strand
AAAAACAGTTTCCCCAAAAAAATCCCATTTTTCAAAAAAAAAATCTCATTTTTGACCCAAAAAATCCCATTTTTGACCCAAAAAATCTCATTTTTTCCCCCCAAAATCCCATTTTTCCCCCAAAAAATCTCATTTTTCCCCTGAAAATCCCATTTTTGACCCAGAAAATCCGATTTTTGACCCAAAAAATCCCATTTTTCCACCAAAAAATCTCATTTTCCTGAAAAAAAAATTTTCCCCCCACACAATCCCATTTTTGACCCCAA
>NW_009695344.1:365-721 GCF_000703405.1 Apaloderma vittatum | reverse complement strand
CCATTTTTGACCCAAAAAAAAGCCCGTTTTCCCCCCAGAAAATCCCATTTTCAAAAAAAAAATCCCATTTTTCCCCCAAAAAATCTCATTTTTGACCCAAAAAATCCTATTTTCCCCCCAAAAATCCTATTTTCCCCCCAAAAATCCCGTTTTTCCCCCAAATCCCATTTTTCCCCCAAAAAAATCCCATTTCCCCCAAAAATCAAATTTCCCCCCAAAAAATCCCATTTTCCCCCCAAAAATACCATTTTCTCAAAAAAATCTCATTTTTCCCCCCAAAATCCCTTTTTACCCCAAAATCCCATTTTCCCCAAAAAAAATCCCATTTTTCCCCCCAAAATCCCGTTTCTCTCCCA
>NW_009695344.1:0-337 GCF_000703405.1 Apaloderma vittatum | reverse complement strand
CCCGTTTTTCTCCCAAAAATCCCATTTTTGATCCCCAAAATCACATTTTTCCTCCTGAAAAAACCTTAATTAATGAATTAATTACCCCTAATTAATTAATTAACTAATTAATTGTCCCTCTCCCCTTTTCCCCTTCCAGGACCCCCAAAAATCCCCTTTTCCCCTGAAAAATCCCCTTTTTCTTCCCAAAAATCCCTTAATTAATGGATTAATTACCTTTAATTAATTAACTACCCCTAGTTAATTGTCTCTCCACCTTTTTCCCCCCACCAGGATCCCCAAAATTTCATTTTTCCCCAAAAAAATCTCATTTTTCCCCTCAAAAATCCTATTTTCC
>NW_009695343.1:0-20611 GCF_000703405.1 Apaloderma vittatum | reverse complement strand
TTGCATGGAGTTGCCGTGACCAAAATGCAGGGCTCTACACTATTGAATCGTAGAATATAGAATCCTTCTGTGCAACGCAGAAACAGAGCTCCTGTTGCCACAATGGAAAACAAGGAGAGAGTTTCTAAATGCAAGACAATACTTTAGAAAGACTTTTAAGTTAGTAGCATGTATAAAAAAAGTGTTGAGGGTAAGATTTTCTGATTTTACTTGGGGAATTTTGCGAGTTCTCTGTTATTCTGTGCTTTGTAGAATTAATCACCCACTCTTCTCGCACAGAGAAAAACCTTTAAACTTTCTAAAGCTGATGGGCTGTGTATCAAGAGTAAGGTGACAACATGACTGTGTGACAGCCACTTGCAACAGGATGGAGTTTTGCATTGATTTTCTGAGTTCTGCATTCTTCCTCACCAGTAATACCTTACTCCTTCCTTTGTGCTACACTGACAGCTATATCCTCAGTGAGGATTTGGTTTAGGAGATAAAGACATTTGATATAGTAAACTCTTGAAATTAATATCTACAAGTATGTTATCTACAGATGTGTAGATATGCCTGTAGGGAAGTACCTATTTCTACAAGCATGGAGGGCGCATTACATGTAGCAGGGGAAAGGGTAAGGTTGGATTTTTTCCATAGGGAACAGGGAATTGGAACCGGTTGTTTTCATAGAATCATAGAATAACAGAATCAGAGAATCAATCACAGAGTGATAGAATCATAGAATATGTTGGGCTGAAAGGGACCTTTAAATGTCTAGTCCAACTCCCTGGCAGTGAGCAGGGACATCTTTAACGAGATCAGGTTGCTCAGAGCCCCATCAAGTCTGACCGTGAATGTCTCCAGGGATGGAGCCTCCACCACCTCTCTGGGCAACGTGTGCCAGTGTTTCACCACCCTCATACTAAAGAAGTTCTTCCTGATATCTAGTCTAAATCTACCTTGCTCTAGTTTAAAATAATTTCCCCTCGTCCTGTCACTGCACGCCCTTGTAAACAGCCCCTCCCAAGCTTTCTTGTAGGTTTCCTTTGGGTACTGGAAGGCCACTGTAAGATATCCCTGGAGTCTTCTCTTCTCCAGGCTGAACAACCTCAACTCTCTCAGTTTGTCCTCATACCAGAGGTGCTCCAGACATTTTTTATCCCTCTTCCGGACCTGCTCCAACAGGCCCATGTCCCTTGTGTGTTGAGGGCTCCATAGCTGGACACAGCACTGTAGATGAGGTCTCACCAGAGCAGAGCAGAAGGGAAGAATCATCTCTCTCAATCTGCTGGCCACATTTCTTCCAGTGCAGCCCAGGATGTAATTGGCCGCCTGGTCTGTGAGCACACATTAGTGGCTCATGTCCGGCTTTTCATTCACCAGTACCTCCTTCAGAAGTAGTTTTGATGGGTAGTTTGCAAGCAAACAAGAAACTCAATGAACCCAAATGTGTTGTCCCCCTTTACTAGTGGATCCTTTTCAAAAGTGCCAAGTACTTTTTTCCTCTGTATTTTGCCAGCCAGCCTCAGTGAACATCTGAGGCCCGAGGGACTACAGGCATGGATGAGTGGAGGAGACTGGCTCTCCTAAATTAAGTTTCTTTCTGTAGGGTGGGATTACATGTAGAAGTGAGGTTTTTCAGTGGAGCTGCCATTTTCAGCAAGGTAGTTTATTAATCAGCTCCCTACTGTGTGCAGCTTTTTCTGAGCATTGCTGCCAAACCAGCCTCTCAGCCTGAGGGAAGACTTGACATGAGCAAGCCACCACTCTGCCAAGCTGCTGTGACAGATACGCTGAATCTGCCCCATGCAAATACCATCTTTTCTGATTTCTGTTTCACTGAGAATAAATGGTTCATACAAGGGAGTAGTCATTGCTTAAAACACACTTGCTGATGTCCTGTGTTGCTGGCTGTAATCTCTGAGGCAGGAGCCATTCACAGTTGGCTGGCTAATATCTAAAACCTCAAAAATGTCAAGGCTGAAGCTGTAGAGATTCTGCATACGGATCAGCTGCTTTCTACAACTTTGATCTTATGTCAGCCAGTAAATGTTTGGCATGCCCACAGTAGCAAAGTACAGGGAAATACTTCATTAATTTAAAAGCTGTAGTACATAACTGCCCTTGCAACTTTGCAATGAATGGTAGAATGCTTCAACTATCACTCTAATGGTCCTGCCTTTTTCTAACGGAGTGTCGTTTGCTACCATGCTTTTACTCTGAAGATCATCCACATTAAGATACAGTCTCTAGGCAGGTGTGCTTAGGGCTTTAAGGGACCTAAGTCTCTGGTGCTGAGTCACCTGGCCCACCTAAAGCTCTATCATGAAGGACAGCTGTTATCCCAAGCTATGCTGGCAGAAAGGATCCAATGACACCAGTGTGGTCATGCTATAGGTCAAACGACAACGTGAAAGGACCGGTGTTTTCCTTGTCCTTCCTCTTCTATTTTTTGTTTTCACATTTTAATATCTTCTTTTATCTGCAGCTTCTTTCAGAAATATCCCAACACTTTCTACAGCACAGCAATCCTTCAGCCTCTGGAAGTGCTGCTGCTTCTGTGAGGGATGCTTTTCCTCTTGGGCAGAGTCACTGGTGAGCCAAACACATCAGGCTGGTAGATGTGCAATGAGTGCCTGGGGTGGAATGTGGAAGGTATGTCACCTGGTGTTTTCAGTGGAGATTTCAAGATATTGCCTTCCAATTCCAACATGAGATGAAAAATGACACTGCAGCAGAAAGCTTTCTGTAGTCAAAAGCAACTTCAAAAAAAAAAAGTTCTGTCTTTTCATTAGCAACAGCTGAAAATGTATCTCTGAAGATGGCAGAGACCATAAAAAGCATGGAAGGAAAAAGCATTCAGTCCAGACCCTCTGAGATACTATAAATGCATTCGGTCAAGTTTATAAACTACCTGACACTTCACTGATATTGATTCAGTGCATTTATTAAGCTAAAGGCTTTTTCAGTTTTGTTAAAAAAAGTTATAGAAGTTAAAAACCTTCTTCCTAATATCTAATCTAAATCTATCCTGCTCTAGTTTAAAACCATTGTCCCCTGTCTTGTCCTGAATTGATTGTTTCTTTCAGTTTAGACTATGCTATTTTGTCACGGAAGAGATACTTATAAGCCTCTTATTTGAGTTAAACCAATCAAAGTGCTAATGCTCTGAGCCCAGTGTAAGTAAATCTACAAGAACATGGTAAACGACTTTAAATGTTTAACTACAAATTATGTTGAACATAATTTTGATTCATTACAAAAGACGTGTGAGGGGATGACTTGTTCCTGCTGTCTTCAAAGGCAACAGCTACCAATTAGATGCTATACGGAGGTATAAAGTACAGTTAGCAACGAACACAGAAAATGGATGTTTCTTCAAGGCCTCTCACTTTTCTTTTGATACTGTCTGGACTGCTGTCTGCCACTATGTCTTAGGAAAGTCTCTAGATTTCAGACTAGTAACGTCTGTTTTAATGCTGGTTTTGGTGATCTTTCTCATCAAGGTGCTCTAGCTTGATTCTCACTGTACCACTGGCTCCCAGGTACAATGCAAATCAGCAGTTCCATAAAAAGAGGCCTTCTGTGATGTGACTTTTCTAGACAAGCCTTTGCTTGTCACAGGCGTCACCTCTGTAATCACTTCCAGAAACTTTCTCTCCATTATTTTTATCTTCCCTTTAGCCTTCCCTCCAGGGTTTATATAGATGCCTTCCATCAAATCATGGGTAAGTTTCAACAGTAAAACACAATTCAACAGAAACTGTATTGCAGCCCTTGTAAGGAAGTAATTTGTGATTCAAATTTTGTACTTGTACTAGGAAATGCTCTGGATCTTCATGTGCTGCATCTTTTGAAGAGTCAGCTTCAAAGATGTTCTTGAATCTGGGACTGTTTTATGAGTAAATATCTTGTGGGAGCTAATGATAAGTTCATTTAAAAACTTTATTTCTGCTGCAGTGCTGTGTGAATAGAGTTTCTATGGTAGCATTAACACTCATAATCAGGAAGACTGAGAAGGAATCTAATCCTTGGCACTTTTTAGGCATATTTGAGTGATCAAAAGGGATTGCAGAGATTACTGTTTCTTTGTGACATGCAGATCATGTCAATTAAATGAATTAGAAGTCTGAGCAACTCAAGTAAAACTAGAAGGAGCCTGTCTGTGTACTTAAGATACCGTTTTTTAGAGGGCCGTCAGGAGATATGCCTGCAGCAGAAACAGTGCTACTAAGAGGAGGAGCAAGTTCCTAATCACTGACTGGGACAACTTGGGACCAGATTGTGGTCCCTGTATGCCTGTAAACCAGGACATTCTAACATTAGAATCATAGAATAGATCTGGTTGGAAAAGACCTTTAAGATCAAATCCAACCAGTATCTAACTCTACCAGGCCTACTTCTAATCCATGTCACTGAGCACCATATCTAGAGCGCTTTTAAATACGTCTGAGCATGGTTACTCCACCACTTCTCTGGGCAGCCTATTCCAGTCTTTGATAACTCTTTCAGTGTAGAAGTTTTTCCTCATGTCTAACCTAAACCTTTCTTGGTATAACTTGAGGCCATTTCCTCTCGTCCTATCAGTTGTTACTTGGGAGTATAGATGGACACTGACCTTGCTACTACGGTCTTCCCTTAGCCTCCTTTTTTCCAGGCTAAAAAATCTCAGTTCCCTAAGCTGCTTCTTGTAAGACTTGCTCTCCAGATCCTTTACCAGCTTTGTTGCCCTTCTTCGGACAGGCTCCAACACCTCAAAGTCTTTCTTGGAGTTGTTTTGAGCAGTGACATGAGGCTGGAGAAATGTTTCCAGCCATTGGTTTTTTCCATCATAGTGAGCACATAGCACTTACCCTGGCAAGTTTGAGGGAGTGTGATGTAACCAACCTCCCAGGCCTCCCCGTACTTATATTTTAACCATCATTCCCCATACTACAAAGGTTTTAGTCATTCTGCCTGCTTGATTGCGACATATGTTTCACTGTGCGAGAGTCCAAAGTTAAATCCAGTCTTTGGCTATGAGCCCATCTGTATGTTCTAACTCTTCCCTGATGTCCTGAAGTGTTCTAGGCCCACCGAGCTAAAAATAGTTCACTTTTGTGTTCCCATTACAAGTCTATTTAGAACACTTTAGCAGCCTGATACACTTGCTGGTTATTTTGATGTTCCTTAGAGGCACAACATTTAGGTATGTGAGCAGCCACGTGATGTACCTTTACATTTAGGTTCTCTATCCAGGCAGCAATATCTCACCACAATGCAGCAGCCCAAACAGGTTTACATCTACACTGCCAGTTATTCTGCTTCCGCTGTTTTAACCAGCTCCACAAATCATTTGCTGCTATCCATGAGCCAGCATAGAGATAGAGCACTCGCCACTTTTCTTGTTCAGCATTGTGACTAGATGGATGGCCACTATGCCCAAGATGGCCTCCAGCCATTACATCTACAAGTCCTTCTTTGTTAACAAGCAGTAGGTCCAGGAGGGCATCTTTTTAACTTGTCTCCTTCTCCAGCTGTGCCAGGAAGTATCTTCCACATGCTCCAAGAACCTCTAGGACTGTTCCCTCCCTGCTGTATTGTATTCCCAGCACATATCAGAGAAGCTGAAGTCCCCCATATGAACAAGAGGTAAAGACTGTGAAACCTCTCTCAACTGCTTATAAAGTACTTCATCAGCCTCATCATCCTGATTCATTAATCCGTAACAAACTCTCAATGCATTAGCTGTCTTGTTGGCCTTCTCCTCAATTCTTACCCATAGACACTCAACCCTATCATCACCATCATTAAGTACTAGACATTCATATCTCTCCCTGATGTAGAGGGCCACCTCACTGCCTCTCCTTCCTTGCCTATCCCTTCTGAAAATTAGGTAGCCATCAAATGCAGCACTCCAGTCTTGTAAGAAGTGCCACCACGTTTCCATGATGGCAACTAGATCATAGTTTTCTGACTGCACAATGGCTCCCAGTTCCTCCTGCTTGTTGGCTAGTAGCTATCCACAGACAGGAACTTATTCAGGTGGCAGATGCTTACCAGTGAGATAAGAAATAGATATTGACTTTTAGTCACAGATAAGATTTTTTTCTATGCTGATGAAGACCAGGGATAATGTTCCTCCTCTGTGAATACCATGCCCTTTCAAGATGTTTAGCAACCACTGTGGCGTGGGTCATTGAAACACTGCAGAACAATTTAAATTTTAATGTCTGTAGAGCTGAAACTGTAATTCAAAGGTCTGTGGCCCTTAATTTGTCAAACAACTTAATGAGAAAAGCTGAGTCATTAATTCAGTTTTTGGATCCAGTTCTGACCTTTTTCCCAATCTTCATCCCATTCTCAGCACTGTAATTTGCAGCAATCATGTAATTAATCTATGGTTAATTTTTTATCCACCTTTATATCTAATCACAATTTACAAAATAATTTTTGAATCATCAAATATTAATGTAATTAACTTTAAAACTTCATCACCTCAAAAGATAAAAGGCTAGGGGCACAGGGCTATACTATGGCAAAAGGTATTACATGATTGTGATTTACTGGATCGTAGATTCCATCCTTGCTACATGACTTCACGCTGTCTTTTACATAACTTTTTGTAGGCGTATCATGAAACCATTCAAATCTCTTACCTGGAGTATTCCCATTAGAAAGCTCTTATACCTTGTTTTTCTGATTAGAAATATCCCTCTAAATCTCAGACGAGATATGTTCATATCCAACAAATATTTTTACACCGACTTTCTCTCCATTACCTTGCTTTGCATTTGCCCAAAGCATGCTTCAGCATGTAGCAATTGCATGATCTCAGCACTTACTCTTGCAGATTATGAAAGCTGGTGCCTCCAAGTACCTGCCAGCAGCAGCACTTACCAGTGCTCTGACCACTATATTGGTCCTTCTCTTCCTCTTCTCATTTGACTTGTTTTCCCTAAAAAAAGGGTGGATTATTCCTTCAGAGTCTGCAAACCTGCACAAACCATGTTTGCACTCAGATCATGTAAGTGAAAGCCATATGTGACTTGGGCAGGTTTTGTAACTTCCATTATCACTTCAGAGATCCTGTCGTCCCCTCTGATTCATGACACTGTGCATGGTAGCACTTCTTTTTCCTTCGGATATTAAGAGTGCAATTTATCTGAACCTACACAACACAGATATCTACATAAACTATAAAACTCCATAAACTGTACAAGGAAAATGTGTATTTCTGGATATAATTTATTGCATTTTAGAGTAACATCTATGGCAAGATAAATCATATGACTATGATCTAGAAAAGTAGATCAAATATAAATATCTGCATTTGGCTAGAAAATATTCATCCAAGGCCTTGATTTCATTTATGCTGCAAGTCAAACTCTGAGCTCATATCCTAGGGACAGAATTATTTTAAGAAAGATTAAGATTTTCCTAGATTTCACACACCACTTTTCCTTGCCTTACTGTTATGGCTTGCATTATTTTAATGGAGTCATATATCCAACCACACCTGGCATCTGGAAAACAAACTGTACAGTTTTGTTGCAAGCTAGAAGAATTCTCCATAAGTGTTTTCACTGTAGTTGGGATGCCGAGCAGGGGAATGCAACACAGCTAAGCCTTAAGACATAGCTAAGCTAATGAATTCTGTGTAAGACTGGTCTGAGAAAGTTTTAAACAATACTTTATTTTACTATATCGAATACTCAAAAAGGAAATAGAAATAAAGAGCTAGGAAATAGTAAGGTTCAAGAAAGTAAAAATGTTAAACGTACAGTAATTTAAAATGTACATATAAGAGATCAAAATCGAAATGTGCATTTGAGTTTAGTTTGGTGACATATAATGTGTCAATACAATAGTTAAGCAAAGTGCCAAGTCAACTTATTTAGCAGAGTAAGTGCTCCAAGAACTGTTGAGACTCATAACTTTCTGATTTAAACTGGAAAAAAGAAAATAAAAAAGAAATACATAAAAATACTGCCTCAAAATGCAGTATTTAAAATGCATATCACAAAGCCTTTGAACTGCTATGAGATTATGGTTAAGCCATTTCTCAGTCAATTTAACACATTGGAAAAAACTGAAACAAAATCAATTTTTAAAAGTTCAAATTTTTTGTCTTTATTCATTTTATAATCAGTGTACCAAGAAGTGTCAAATGAAATCTACAGAGGTTTTTTTACACTGTGAATACAAATTGAATCAAACCACTAACAGCTATGATATACCTTGGAGTTAGGAATCAGCTTATGAAGGCACAGATAATATTATGATGAACTTTGCTTCCGTTGATGAAAATCTGAGTACATTTGTGGCATGGAAATGCTAGATTTGCTGGAGACTCCTAAATGAAGACATACCTGAGAAAGATTGTTTTTGCTTCCTGTTTTTTTTTCTTTTTTTTTTTTCAGTTGAATTTAATGTAACTGAAAAGACCATGTAATGAAACCAGGTAGCTGAAATCCGCTTTAGCACAGACATTTTGTGGGCAAAGTAAACAGACTTTTTCCTGCCATGATTTCCTAGTGTGATTTTTGGCACAGAGGTTGGAGCATGTGTCAGGTCTCTAGTCACCTACTTTTTGAACTTCAGATTAAGACCGATGCCAAAGGTGCCAACTATTGTCAACAGCAGGCAGATATCTAGTAGTCAGCACCTAGGCTGAGACTACACACCTATTCTGGATTTTTCAAAAAAATAAAATTTAAAAATCTAGGTATAAAACTTTCAGACCCTATTAGCAATTCTTTGTGGCAAATTGTCATTCTGGCTTGGAATGGATATAGTTCATTATAAAAGCTACTAACTGAGTATTGTTAAACTGGAAATATTGGGCACCTGAATCTGTAAACCAGTTGACCTGTGCATTCTCAGTCTTGGTTACTAAACTAAGACCTCAAATTTGGAATGTCTGAGATAGGATTTTACGGCATATAGTGGATGCAAATCCACAAAGCACATTCTGGGACATAAATAACTCAGCATTGCAGTTGCTAGTACAGAATGCTTCTACTCATCTAAACAGCATCTTAGGAGATAAAGTATTTGGGCATACAAAGAGGCTGAAATCTAGATTAGTCAGCATTCTGCATTTTCTTTTCTTTTTCTTTTTGACAGACTAGATTATTAATCATATTAATTTGCTTTTCTTTCCTACTGATTCTGCAAGTTTCTCTTTTTCATTACGTCTCATTTCCTTCCAACTGCTGTGCAGTGCTCTGCATAGACACTTGACCTCTTTTTATATTTACCTGTCTTAGACACAGAATTTGGAACACTTCATGCATTTTCAGAGTTTTAATCTCTCCTTTTAATAGCATTCCGTGGATGTAATTCTTGGCATCCCAAGGTTCATTTGGCCTTTCAAAGGGGCATCCTATTGTGGAAAGCATTCAGCTCACTGGTTGCATAGCAGGAAAGAGAAGCAGCCTATTAAAATATCCTTTGACAGAGAAAGTTCTGACTAAATTAACAGCTCCAATAAGCAAGTGACAGTTCCTCTGCAGTTTCCAGCCCCATAGGACAACACAGTCCATGTAACATTCTACATATCTGATTTTCTACTGTCACCCAGAGATACTCTAGTCAAGAGCACTGCTAATGCTTTTTTTCTGTGCACTCTTTGCAAGCATTGTTAGATTGGATGGTACCTCTAGGTAATCGGTGAAATGCTTGCTCTGTGCCATTGCTGTCTGTAGGAGAATAAGCAATATGTTACTTTCTCACTTAGGGACAGCAAAAAAACTTAAGGAAAAGGGCAAGTTGAAAAATCTGCTAAAAATTACCACAAATTACATAAAGGCATAGGATTTTATAATAACCACTTGCTGTCACCAGCAAGCTGCTATTGAAGTTCTTGACATATGAGAAAGACATGATTTTCCTTTTGGGCAGCTGGGGTTATCCTGTTCTTAAGGATTAGCCTATCCTCGAGAACTGCTACTGTTAGATATGAATGGAATATTAAAATACTAGGAGAGATTTATGGAAAGAGGAAAAGTCTTGGTGGATGAGTCTTCACTTGTATAGCTGATTTGTATTCGCTTGAATAAAAACCTAACATTTCTGCAGCCTTTAGAGATTGAAGTGCTTTAGTGAGATCAGTTTGTCACCTTGTTCCTCCTGACAGTAAATGCAGGGATTTCAATGCTTTCATATTGATGAAAACTACCTCAGGTTACCTGAAAGAGCACATGGTATAGCAGTGGGGTGAGACACAAGCTCTCCTGTGTGTGGGCTATTACATCTTGTAAATACAAGACAATTTGAGCTAGCTTAAACCCTCGTGAACTGTGAGGTACATCATTGTTGCGGGGGATAAGAGCCAGCATGTGACAGGTTATCAGAGGATAGGTAGTCTGAGATCCCATTGTACTTAGTTTATCTTTTCTTAATGAGTGTCAAAGGCTCTTTAATGGACCTAAAAAAATGTCAAGGATGCTTGACCAGTGCTACATGCCACAGATTTTTTTTTATTACCATGGAAAACAAGTGAGATTCTAAGTAATACTGAAAAAACCCTTACTTTAAGGATTTATATAGCTTGATTCAATATAGAATTTTATTAATATATTAATATAACTGAGAAAATTAATTTTCATTTTGGAAACAACAATATTATCTGGAGGAGAAATTCATACAGTTTCTTCTCACTTCTAGTTCACAGAAAGAGGAAAGATGTAATGGAGAAAAATACGCTACAAAATATGACAGCTAAGAGAGACTGCAGTGAAATATGATTTTGGAAATGTATTGGGTCTGGTTGGGAAAAAGCTAACAGCTGTTCTAATTCATCATATTAGTCACAGTATTACAGAATGTTAGGGATTGGAAGGGACCTCGAAGGATCATCTAGTCCAACACTCCTGTCAGAACAGGATCACCTACAGTAGGTCATACAGGAAGGCCTCCAGGTGGGTTTTGAAAGTCTCCAGAGAAGGAGACTCCACAACGTCCCTGGGCAGCCTGTGCCAGTGCTCTGTCACCCTCACAGTGGAAATATTTTTCTAATGATTTTGCTTGACTTGCTGACAGTGCACTCCATTCCCTCATCCAGGTAAGTGAGGAATATATTCAGTCATAATGAGTCTAAACATTTTAGATGAGGGACTCCACTAGGTACAGGTCTCCAACTAGACTCTGTCCAATTGACCACAACTGTCTGACTTCTTCTCTTCAACCAGTTCACAATCCACCTTACTACCCAATCATCCAGACCACACTTTCTCAGTCTAACAATGAGGATGCTGCGGGAGACGGTGTTAAATGCTTTACTGAAATCCAGATAAGCACTGCCATCATCTATCCACCTGGTTATGTCTTCATAAAAGGCTACCTGGTTGGTCAAACATGACTTCCCCTTGGAAAAAAACATGCTGACTGCTCCTTGATACACCTGGAGACAACACCGAGGATAAGATGTTCCATCACCTTTCCAGGGATGGAGGTGAGGCTGACCGGTCTGTAGTTACCTGTGTCCTCCTTCTTGCCCTTTTTGAAGACTGGAGTGACATTTGCTTTCCTCCAGTCTTCAGGCACCTCACCCGCTGCCCATGACTTACCAAAGATAATGGAGAGTGGCCTAGTAGTGACTTCCACCAGCACTCTGTGCACCCATGGGTGCATCACATCAGAGCCCATGGATTTATGGATGTTCAGATTACCTAAGTGATCCCTAACCCTGTCCTCATCAACCAAGGCCAACTCCTCCTTTATCCTGACTTCCTCCGAGGCCTCAGGGCTCTGGAGCTCCTGACTACAGTCTCCAACAGTGTGGACAGAGGCAAAGAAGGCATTCAGTAACTCTGCCTTCTCTGTATCCTCTGTCCCCAGGTCACCCACCTCATTCAGCAGTGGGCCTACATTGCCTCTCATGTTAGTTTTACCTACAACGTGTGTGAAAAAGTCCTTTCTGTTGTCCATGACCTCCTTTTTAAATTTTCTTTTTTTTTTTGCTTACTCAGCTTTCTTTATCTCAACCTATTAGTTCTTCTTACTTTTGCCCTTCTGATTCTCTCCCCTATCCTGCTGTGGGCTAGTTGGGTGAATGTCTTTTGTGTGTATTTGCTACCTGGGGTCAACTCACTACAGGATCAAAAATCAATTTCTGATTTATTATTCAAACTGCCAAGATGAGATGATATTAATTCAGTATTCTTACTGAATCTGAGGTTGCCGATATTCTAAATCACAGCTGGAATAAATGATCTTTTCCAACATAAATGTTTCCATGATCCTATGATTCTGTCTAATCTACCAGTTCCAGGGTTCACAGGAGAAAAGGTTGATGAGTAAAGACCCCGAGAATGATGTCTAACTTACACTAATTGTGATCCCACATACAGCAAAATCCAGCACTCCTAGGAAGATATTAATTACTACATAGACAAATTGGCTCCATGTAGATGTACATTGGCTCCATGTAGATTGCAGCCCTGCAAGATATGTTTATACTGTTACAGGCATTGGCTGGAGGATAAGATCTCAGGTCTCAGGCCAAATGATGGAGAGTGGGGCAGGTCTACGTTTCTGGATGCTGTTTCCGGCAGCGATCCTGATGTAACTTCTGGGACAGGAAGTTCCTACAGCTTCTGCTGGGAGATGTGGCAGAAGAGAATCAGTGTATGTCCTGCTTCTTGAGTCAGCCTATTAACTTTTCACTGTTGGGTTGAAAAGTTGTGTGTGCTGACTGGGAATGGCTGGTCATCATGTTCTTACAACTATTTTAGTACAGACCTATGTGTTCAATGATATAAAAAAAATAAGTAACAAAATTAACCACAGCTGGTAAATATGAAACATGGTTGTGACAGGAATACAGAAACAGAGATATCCACAGTGTTCAGCAGAAAAAGAAATGAGGTAAAGAGGGATAACATTATACATAAATCATATACTATTTCTAGAAAACAGGAAAAGCAAGGACAAATCTAAATGCTTTGGAAGGACTGATTGATAGCTGAAGAGCTAGTACTGTCTCTTTGGATACTTTGGAAGAGCCAACAACCTATAGGGATTTTTCCACCAGTGCCATGAAGAACAAGATTTTTGACATGGATATATTACTTGTAGATATTATGAGAGAGGCAAATGTTACCATGTTTTTACTTCCGTGTAAAGATTAGAAGTAAAGTGCCATGAACAGTGATAGAGCTTACTTAAACTTAAATTAAAAGGAAAACCTGTCACTAGGTGATTTTTTAATTTCAAAGGAACACTGAGAAAGCTTAGAACTTATTTAGCTAAAAGTGCAAATATTTTATGGAATTTATATTGAATTTATGAAGAAAAGGTTTCAAGTGCACCTAAGAGACCACCATACAAAGAATATTAAGATAAGCAGATTGCCTACAAAGAATGCATTAATGGATTTGTCAGCAAAGACATTCATGTCAGAAAGTTTGGCAGTGGGATGGGAATTTCCTAATCCACCTCTGTTTAAATCATGTTCTGTCAGCTACCCAGAAACCTAGGGAACAAAAGCTACCCAAATTTTCTTAAAATATTGGCCAATGAGGCACAGTTTATTTTTATAAAATATCACCTACTTTTCAAATGCTTTAATCTTATTACCTTTATGGGTTTTTTTCTTTGTTGGCCTTAATATTCAGCTTTTTCAATATACTTTTTCAGACTGTTTTTTGTTGTTGGCCATATAAGTGTTTTTGTATTCCCTGTTTCTCCTATGTGGTAGTCCACTAAGGAAAAAGAGTGTCCCTCTAAGACCTCCAGAAATAGGAATTGCAAAGACAAGCTCTGCAATATACTAAGACTTTTTTTCCTGTGACAATGTTGTGTTGCGACATTTGACTTATTGGTATGAAGTTAATTTTTACGAAGGCAATAACGTGACTGAAACAACAACAGTCCAGCCACATACACATTTTTTTTCTAGGGAAGCAGGTTTTTTGTTACCTAATAATCCCAAACTTGCAGCACGATTACTCATTCAACTTCAGCAAGAAGTAATGCAGAAAATATGGACTATACAGGTTATTAAACTACAGATTTCACTACCTCAAATAAGCAGGGATAAATATATAGTAATATTTGGTTTTTATGTCATTAACACAATTTTCATCAAGGGGATGTACCTTCTAAAAGTAACAAACCCAATTAGCAGTAAACTAAAGGAAAAATTGGGCTCTGAAACTCCACAGCTATATTGATATTTGTAAAAGACCATACTGGACATACAGAGGAAGTCTGCAGAGCCCATAAAATTTAAGAGCCAGTGTTCAAATCAAAGATGTTGTCAGCAACCCTCTGAGATGGACTCAAGGGCAGAACTGGGACTGTGTTTGATTGGCACTATAAAATGTCCATTTCAACAGCTACAGGGCATTGATACAGATTGTAATGGATACAGCAGCCCAATACCAGACATCTGATGTGAAAGATAACTAAATCAGATAGGTTTTTGTTCTGTCTCAGATAGTTCCTTTAGTTACTGTTATCATATGCAATGACTAATCGGAATGACAGAGAAGTAATTAGACATAAACTGACTGTGGCAAGTCTTTCTGCAGATGTATCATATGTGAAAGGCAAAATAAGCCTCTCCCTTACAGGCTTCTTTTCATCCTCAAAGGAGCCAATGGAAAAAACTCTCCAGAATCACAGTTCATCTGAGTGTTTCCTGGGGCACGAGGCTCTTCAAAGAGCAAAGACGGAAGACAGAACAAAGTTGTACATCACGATGGTGCCTAGTGCAGATTTGGGATTGATCCTCAAACTGTTGCAAACCACACAAAGAGGCTGGCGTGGCCTGGAGAGCCTTTGAAAGAAGGACGAGTCTCCTCTGTAGGTCTGGCAGGTCTGAAACCCATGTTCACACTGGGGAGGTTCAGATCCCCAGAAATGCGAACACTAGTTGTAGCCTTTGCTGCTGTGATGAAGGATTGCAGGAACACTGTGGCTGATTTTCAAGGAGTGATGGAGCATTAAGAAGTGTACAATGCCTTAGACTGTTGCTGCCTGCAGAGATAAGATTGTTGTTCTGGCTGTAGTACAAACCCAGTCCAGTGCAATAGGCACACTGTCTATACTCTGATGTTCTTGGCCCTTGGTCTTACATTCAGGACATCAGATGACTATAGCAGTAACACGTAGCCAGAGACATCTCTAGTTGTTTGTTTTTTTTTTTTAATTTACTGCTCACTTTCTGTTTTTCATTGTACATTTGGAGCTTTGTTTTAGTTAGGGAAAGCCAGCATCCACGTGGCTCCAGAAATATTATCAGTTCAGCTCCTGTACGATTTTAGCACTAGGAGCTTCAAAACTCAGTGTGGTTGGCACTTTCTGAAACTGGAGATCCTGCTGTGCCTTTGAGCTCTGCTCACTGTGGGATGAAAACTACAGATCTCTCTGTACTGCAGCAAGCCATGGATGACTTTTCTTTTACAGTCTTCAAGTATATTTCTGCTCAGGTGCTCTGACAGATAAGGTGACAGAGGTACATCTCTTCAATTTCACAAAGTGAAGTGGAACTGTTGCAAGAACTTCTAAAGTTTTTCTCTTCCCAGGATACTCTGAAGTCCTTAGGTCTTTTAAACCAATATTTTGGTGACCAGTATGAAGATGGCTGTTAGTGTTTCATGTGTGATTGTCAGTGAAGATTAAACACCTCTCAGCACTTCAAGTTGCATCTTGATTGGTACTTTTAAGAAGTATTTGAACTTTATTGTGGCAATGTTTTTTTGACATCTGCTGTCCCAATAACTGCATCCTGCTCTCTCTCATTTATTTGCTGTTAAGTGCTGCTTTGGCTTTGTAAAGCTTTTGATATTTGACCAAAACCTAGTAAGTTCATGACCCACGTAGTGTACTGCTGCACAGTATTTGTAAAAGTGCCTTGTCTTTCATTATGAGTAATCACTGTTTGTAGAGTTCTTGGAGACCTGAAACAAAAGTTTCCTTTCCAAATAGCACTGATAGATGATTGTAGAGCAAGGCATTTCCATTAATATATATTTAGTCTTTAGGCAAACTTGATTTATCAGTGTCCTTCCTGTTTCATGTTTGTTATTGATCAGAATTTGAGGTGAATAAATGAGATATGTAACAGCAGATATATCCCAAAACATCTTATTGAAAAGCAAATTTTCAGCTGTTACACATCAACATTCATGTCAGAAAAGTGAAGAGGAACCTGGTTGACTTACACCTCTAGCAAGCATCACTTAAAATTCCAGTGTTCTCATGTGTGTAACAAACATAAATTTATCCTGATCATTAGAGGTCACATAGCAGTCTAGAGGTCTATATAAAGAAATTGAATGCAATTTGTTTATAGGCTAGGACTAGCTTAATAATATTTCCATTTAGAAACAGACTATTTTAAATGCACCATCTATAAACTTGAATCAAATTAATTATTATAGAAGTAGGATATTAATGTTATGCCTTAAAAGCATCTGAACATGCTCCAGCCAAGGGCCAAAAATCACTTTAGCTCCTCTAAGCCAGAAACAGAGGAATGGATGTTCTCTGTATGATAGTGCATTATATATACTTGCTCGTGCAACTCTGGTACTCTACAGACACAATGGAGGAGAGTTGATCCGCCGGTGAGGAAGGAACAGGAGATAGGGATGGGAAGCAATGCTGAAAATCTGGGGTTACTGGTGCTGGGTATCTGGCAATGGGAGTATACAGGAAAAAGGCATGGCTGGAACCAAGGGAGGTTGGGAGAGGGATTCCATGGGGAAATACCTCCCTTCCTAAAGCTCGTCAGCACTGGGCCACCACAGCCTACTAGTGTGACCTGTCAGTCAGTAGCTCTGGAGGCAGTGGAAGGTGTAGTGGATGCAGAGGTCCAAAGCCTGGAAGTGACTCTTGTGAGACAGCATGTTGTGCACAAATAGGAAAGCTCAATGTGAGCTTATTGCTATTTTCTATAATTTTAAAAGAAAAACAAGAAGAAAAATACCCCCTTTAATCTGCACTATTAAGAGTGCAGAACAATTTGGCCAAGGGTTAACGTAACTTTTATACTGAACTGTTAATATAGAGCTATTAATTAATACAGAACTATTAATATAATAGTGTGGCTGAGGTCAGCCCTTTGTAAATGTTACTAAGTTTAACTTTTGTTTCACACTTACGGCTTTTCCTCATTAGGGCTTCTGTCACATTGACCATGACAGAGTGGCTTTTCCTTGCAGCCAAGCAATGACCACACAAGAAAACAGTGAAGTGAGTACCCTCCCTTGCATGGGGCAGGCTTTGGAAGGCATCAGCTGAACAAGACAGTAGCTTGCAGGAAATGGAAGCTGGCCTGAAGCAACTAGATGCTATCTGGAAAAAACTGCAGCTTCTGCCTCTGCCATCAACTCCTTATTTAATTTTACAGCAGCTGATCAAGCCCTTATCTTTGATAGCTGTCAGCATTTTACGGCTATTCAGTTCATCCTGTGGAGTCATCATCTGCAGAACATCTGATGACACCTCAACTTAACTGCAAATGGAACAATGAGGAACTTTTCTTTCCACTTATAGTGTGCTGCCAACTGTAAAACTCTGAGAAAAAAAAAGGGCTTAGATTTTCACACATAGTATACTTGAAATGAGTGGAATGTTTTGACCTTAATATGTCTCTTTCTCTGTTCTCCATTTCTAAAATGAAAGTAGCAATATCACTTAGATCTATGTACTTTGTGAAATGCTGAAATAATAGGCAAAGATCATCTTAGAGAACATGTGATTACTTGTATTGATACAATTGTGTCCTAAAAGGTATATGCCAAGAATGACTTCTAACGAAGAAGAAAATCTGCTAATATTGTCTGTTGGGAGCTCTGAACGAGGCAAGGATCTTACAGAAGAAATTTCTGTTATTAAATAATAAATAATAATTTCATACCTTCCTCAAAGACTAGCAAAAAATTGCGATCAATGTTGAAGACTTTAGAAAATATTATTTAATCTTTATGAAGACACTGAGTATTAAAATAGATTTACTTTTGATCATTAGAGGTGTGCATTTTGGTACTCGTCTGGAGCTCTACTCAGACTGGGCCACAACATTAGTTTTCAAAAATTTTTTGATCAGTGAAGGAATTCTTCAATTTGAGCAGTTAAAATCACCAGAACTACACACATTTTCTACCTGAAATAAAAGAAACCTATAATAATAGTGTTAGCTTTTAATAACAATAAGATATTTTTAAATTTATAATCACATTATAGTTATTGCTTCTAGTCTGTTGATGTATCCAGTTACAGAGGAGAGTGTTTCAGCTGATATGTAGATTGCAGCTGTATTGTGAAAAACCTTTGGCAGATCCTAATAAATGAATAAAGCTGACGGAGTATTAACATTCATGTATATTACTAAATTACTTCCTGCTGCAAGAAACAAAACTAGTGTCTTCAGCTTAGTGGAAATTTTTTTCTATGAACAAATATCAGCTTCTTTTCGAAATTTTTTTTGCTAGCTACAGTAAACGTTAGATATTGATTTTGATTCACACCTTAAGATATCTGCTAAGTCTGATTTTTGCCCTTAAGTTTATTTGAAGATTACAATATCTGGGCTAAAAATAAGGCTTATAAAATTAATGACTATCAGGTCCTCTGAAGTCCTGCCAGTTTTGTCATTATCCTTTTAGACAGAAATAAAGAATTGTTGTTCGCTAGGTAATCCTACTACCAAAGGAAAAAAAAACTAATTAACAGCATTTACTTTCAGGTGTGAAAGCAATTTTACCCAGAGTTAGAAAAAAAATCAATGAAATGGCTTTTTATAAGTATACAGTAAATAAGATAAATGTGTGGTTAGCTTACTAAGAAAATACTGCTGGAAGATTCAAAATCAAACACTTTGCTTTTGAAATGCCTTTAAAATCCAAACTCTTTTTCTAGTGTGTCGCTAATTGCAGGTACAGGCTGCTACTTCAGCCTCAAAGGCAGTGGGTTCCAAGTCTGGAGTCAGTCTGTGATAGCTGGGATAGAATTGCTTTCAGCTGGTCATATATTTATTCTAGTATTACATTTCCTGTTACAGTTCAAAGCGCCAAGACCTGAAAAGAAATATTATTTTAAAGAGGAAATTTTGTTAACATGGAAGTACCCAGAAAGCCCTGAAAATAAATCTGCAACTAACAGACACATCAGTCTCATTCTTTATTCTCTCTTCAGCAGATTTTCCTGCAGAGACTAAAGCAGCCATTAATGTATAATGAAAGAGATGCCTTCATCATTCTCTCTTTGTAAAATACATACTTAGCCATATGGGGCCTTTTGTACACAAGGATTTTCTCTTGCTAGCAAATTTAACACTGATGGTACAATTACATAGCTATCACATCACTTACAGATGTGAAATACCATCTTGGATATCAATCAGAAGGTCAAAGGTGAAGTGGCTTTTTGTTAGGTTCCACACCAGGGATCCCATGAGTGCTCTGCTTCTGGCAGCAAGTGGCCACATTGTCCCCGTGTGTTGTTAAACAGGCTTTTACATTAAGGGTATAAAGCAAACTGACTGCTGTAATAGCATGATGTAGGCTTACTTGAAAAGATGATCAGGTGGTGCAGAACTCTCTCTGGGTACCAGCAGAAAAATACACATATTTACATATATCATAGCTGGAAAATGTAGCTTCCATCTGGAAGGAAGCACATTGCTTCTCTGAATTGCTTGTAGCCAGGCCAGCTGCTGCACTAGAAACTACAGCTGATGATGAGTCAAGGACAAGAACAAAAATCAACACTTTCTCTTGCAAATCTCCCTGCTTGTGCCAACCGTCTTGCCTCTGTGTCGAGAAAAACTTGCCTCCCATAAGTCTTCATTATTTTACATAGCTCATTTTCTCCACTATAGTGATGGATTCCAAAATTGTGGGCTCAAGCAGGCTTCTGGAATAATGTAGGAACATACAGTTGAGTTAAAAAGGGACCAAGGACAACTCGAGGAACTATAGGCCAGTCAGCCTTACCTCCGTGCCAGGTAAAATCATGGAACAGATTCTCCTGGCAGCTGTACTAAGGCACATGAAAAATAATCAAGTGGTTGGTGACAGCCAATGTGGCTCCCTAGGGGCAAGTAGTGCCTGACTAATTTAGTGGCCTTCTACAACAAAGCTACAGCACTGGTTGACATGGGAAAAGTAACTGATGTAATTTTCCTTGACTTGTGCAAGGCGTTTGACACTGTACCACATGACATCCTTGTCTCTAAAATGGAAAGACATGGATTTGACAGGTGGATCACCTGGTGGATAAAGAACTGGATGGATGGTCTCACTCAAAGAGTTGTGGTCAATGATGAAATGTTTACACGGAGACCAATGTCAAGCGGTGTTCCTAATGGGTCTGTTCTGGGTCCGGTGCTGTTCAACATCTGTGTCAGAGACATGGATGACGGCATTGAGTGCACCCTCAGTAAGTCTGCTGATGACATCAAGCTGTGTGGGGCCGTGGACTCACTTGAGGGAAGAGATGCCATCCAGAGGGACCTGGATAGGCTTGAGAAGAGGTTCACAAGTTCAACAAGTCAAAATGCAAGGTCCTTCACCTGGGCTGGGCCAATCCCAGGCCCAAATACAAACTGGGCACAGAGTGGGTTGAGAGTAGCCCCAAAGAGAAGGATTTGGGGATGCTGACAGATAAGAAGCTCAACATGAGCCAGCAGTGC
>NW_009695342.1:0-440 GCF_000703405.1 Apaloderma vittatum | reverse complement strand
ATACTACCAACTCTAGGTAAACACCCTCATCCACATGTTAACTATTACAAGTTTTTAATGGGCAAGAAAGTTAAAACTCTTACACTTTTAAGTGTGTACATGAATAGGCCCAGTGAGTTTAACCAGAATTGATTTTGAGGGTTTGAGTTTTTTTAAAAAACTTCTTTCAGTAATGCTGCCCAAGCTATGCTCTTTTCACCCTCAAAAGTCCATTAGCAATCAGGAAACAGCTTTCCACTCCACTACCAGATCTGAATAACTGCATCCCATTTCAGTATTAAAATACTTGGCCAGAATAGAATGTAGAAGTCTTCCAGCCACAGCTGCAATGATTTTGAGAGTAGATTTGATTCCATTGTTCCAATAGCATTTAATTAGGACTCTAGCATTTCATAACATTAAAGAAAAATATACATATACAAATTGAAGGAAGTTCAGTA
>NW_009695341.1:0-5040 GCF_000703405.1 Apaloderma vittatum | reverse complement strand
AGATAAAGAGGCACAGGAGGCCTCAAGACTGTAGAACCGACAAAAACCAACTCTGTGGCCTTGTCAGCAAGAACACCTGAGTAAAGGCTGTAGTTCACCAAAAGAACATGGTGGTGAAGAGGAGTGAAGTAAACGGCCACTAGATATCTCTGAAGCCCATCAAGAGACTATAATGTGCATGTGGGTGTGAATGGTGACCTACAATAATGAGTTCTTGGAACATAATGAATATGTGTATACATGCTGCATATAAGGTGATTTCAGCTTTTCATAGCATCAAGGATAATAAGGATAATATTATTAAAATATTTTGCACTAACAAATTCTGCTTATTATTATCCTCAGTTATTCTGGTACCATCAGATTTCTTATAGAACAATTTTTTTTTTCTATTTAGGGATAATTCTAAGTCCCAAGATGCTGATTTTAACAGAGGATACGTTATGGTGGAGCATGATTCATCTACAGAAACTTTCCCTTATATCAGCTGGGAGAGCTGTAGTACATAGAATTAGGCAAACCAGTGCAATCTTACTATTGGGCTGTACAAAAGCTCCCTATTGTGGATTTTTTTCTGTAATCAATCATATTATTCTATTTTCTTAAAGTGTGTATTCTGCATCGTCTGAAAATGATGGATTTGCAGCTGTGAAGTGAAAAACCACTGCTAGGGGAGGCAATTAGCAAGTCACAATCATAGAACATGTTGGGTTGGAAGGGAACTTTAAAGGTCATCTAGTCCAACCCCTGCAGTGAGCAGAGATATCTTTAACTAGATCAGGTTGCTCAGAGCCCCATCCAGCCTGACCTTGAATGCCTCCAGGGATGGAGCCTGCACCACCTCTCTGGGTATCCTGTTCCCGAAAATTAGACAGAGGGGCTACAGGCTTTTTCCTAACTTGAAGTAGAATAATTAGACCTAGACAGCTCCTAACAGGGGAAATGGTTCAAATAAAAAATCCACCACAATCTCTCTAGAAGTTTCAGGGCTGGAAAGGGGTTGGATGTTTGCACATATATCTGTTTCTTCCAGATGGATCTTGTGGTCTAATATGGTATTGCCTTTCCCATTAACCTCCTGCCCTCTTCGGAACCAATCTGTTCAGTGATTTTTATTTCTCAGCTCAGTCTTTTCTAAGAGGCTGCACTTTCTGAAGTTAACAGCATGTTTGTTCAGACAGTGCCTGCTGCTAGAAGTAATAATGCCTGATGTTTGCAATTACTGCCAGGGATTGGGATACAGAAGGGTGCTTGCTTATGCTTGCTTCTAGAGTAAGCAAGGTCATCGTTAAATCTTGTGTGTCCTGTTGGAGTGCCGGGAAGCAAAAGTGTTGTAAGGAAGTAAAAGGCCACATCTACAGAGAGGAACACACAGGACAGGTGGCCAAAAACTGAACAGCAGAGTACTCCATTCCATGTACGTTATATTTAGCATCTGAACAGCAGAGTACTCCATTCCATGTACGTCATATTCAGCACAAAACTGAGGGACCACAAGGGTCTAGCCCTCTTCTTCAATGGCTGGCATCTCAGGAGGACTGCGTCTATTCTTCTGACCTCAATCCCAATTTGTGGGTTCCTGAATCCAGCTCTTGTGTCTGGTTTCGCTCTGCCGCTGAGCCTAGGACTTCTCAGCTAGCACAGGTGGCTTCTTGCCAGAGGAAGTTAATCCTGTCCTTGCAGAAGAAGCCCAGACACAGTCAACCAAATAGTTTTCTCCGGATCAAGTGAGAAAAACAGACTGCAGTCACTTTGCCTGCAGCCTGAGGATGCTTTGGCTGTCTTTAGTTTCCATCCTTGGCATCATGCCTCAGTAACATTTTCGCCTGTGACACAATCCTCTTATTTCACACACTTTGACCTGAAATAAAGTCTTGGGGAGCAACAGGTCTAGCTACCAGGTTAGTTCACCCAGTGGGGACTAATTCTGCTCACTGTGGGTGAGTGATAGAGTGTGGTAAGATAGATGAGCATTTCCTGATTCTCACGATCCACAGAGCTGAAGACTTTGACCCACCTTCTCAAAGACACTAGCGGTTGGGTTTTTTGTCTGAGATCTAAATAAGAGAAACTTGGTTGACTGACATTTTAAGGGTGAGTGAGGATATAGATGTCCTCACACAGACTGAAAAACCTGACCATGGGTGTATCACTCAGGTCATGAATCTCTTCATGACAGAAATAAGGGCTTTGGTGTCCTACACCAATGAGGATGAGTGTTTGAAACTGTAGAGACTGATGTCTTTATCTGGCTGAAAAATTTCACGTATCTTCTATGTAGGATATCTTACTATCTCATTATCTCATTATTCTGTGTAGGGGATCTTATTAACGTATATAAATATCTGAGGGGTGGGTGGCAAGAGGAAGGAGACAATCTCTTTTCAGTGGTGTCCAGCAATAGAACAAGAAACAATGGATTTAAGTTAGAACATGGGAAGTTCCACCTCAACATAAGAAGAAACTTCTCTACTGTGAGGATGACCCTGGCCCAGGCTGCCCAGAGTGGGTGTGGAGTCTCCTGCTCTGGAGACTTTCAAACCCAGCTGGACACGTTCCTGTGTGGCTGCCCTGGGTGACCCTGCTCTGGTAGGAGGTGGCACAGGGTGAGCTCTGGAGGTCACTTCCAACCCCAAACATTCTATGATTCTGTGTTTCTAGGGTGAGGATCTTCGAAGTGTCTGCAAGGTCTGAGGAACTAACCTGTCAAAAGTTAATTAACACTCTATGCACTCTGTAGAGGCTGTCTGGAAGCCAACAGTAACTCAGTCAGTATGTGAAAAAAAACATATTTCCCCTTCAGGATGTGGTTAACTTGTTTTTCAAAACAAGGGTGAGTTAATCTTACACGGTGTAATTTAGTCATAAATGTTGACCACAGCATCCTGCCTCTTGCTTGTGAGAGAGAACATGTGTTGAGGTCTTTTTGACTAGTACCCCAGTTGCTATGGAAACTATCACTCCATCAAGCCACCATGCATTTCCTGTTAGCATCTTACTGGTATCAATGAGTGGAAATAACCAGCATAT
Source organism: Apaloderma vittatum (assembly GCF_000703405.1). Classification (NCBI taxonomy): domain Eukaryota; kingdom Metazoa; phylum Chordata; class Aves; order Trogoniformes; family Trogonidae; genus Apaloderma; species Apaloderma vittatum. The sequence goes on along the minus strand of NW_009695341.1, from coordinate 2,010 downwards.
TCTCTTCTGATATGTGCCTTATCCTTCCTCATGATCATATCAAGCTGTGTCTTAACTGATTTCTCCTTACACATGCATCTCTTTTTGCTATGAGGCAGAATATATTGCTGGGGTCTCTTCAGAGCACTCCGAAAGACCAGACATCATTTGAATTCCCTAAGTTTAGAATTCATGGCCCTGATGAAGCTTCTTAGTACACCAAAGAGAATCTCAATTTTCCTGTACAAAGTTTAGAAAGGACAAATTAAGCCAAGAGGAAATCTAGATTATCAAAGCTGTATTTCTAATATCACTGGTCATTAGGATGGTTGGATTTCAGCTGTCTCAATCCTCAAATTAGGAGAAAAAGCACAGGACAAATGACAGCATTCTGGTACAGTAAAACTTTATTTTGGTCAGAGCAAATGCATGTGCCATATGATTTGCAGAAGAAATACAGGTTTAATCAAGAAATACTTCTACGTTTGAACATTATCCAGCTGAACTGAATCACTTCAGATCCAACACAAGTCTTCTCATCTGCACTAGAAAATTGCTACTATTAATGTTGTCTAAAAAACTTTAAAACTATAAACTGCATTTACTGTGCCTGAATTCTTTCAGCAGTAATACATCAGTTCTACAGAGAGGAATGCAACATGGCCATAAAAGGTGTTTTAAAAGGGTTATGTATCTAGAGTGAGGATTGGCTTGGATTGTTCAAAACTATTGAAGCAGGTTGGATGCTTCTATGCAAAGGCTAGAAGGGTGGGGACAACAATGTCTGCTTCGCAGGGAGATGAGCTAAAATTCACTCTCCTCAATTACTAAGCGAAAGAAATAGCAAAAGCAGTTACAACTCTTAAAAGTGAATAATTTGGCTAGGAAGGACTCAACAGTCTAAAATGCCTTAAAGGGAAGGTGCTGGGTGTTGTTCTGGGTGTTACTACCAGCAGAGCTGACACTGGCTTTTCAATCCGTTGTGCTGCTGGTACATGCTCCCTCCTGATGTTCTTCAGATCACTGTTTCCACACTTCCCCACAGTCTAGAAAAGAAAAGCGTGTTTTAAATTACCTTTGGTGCAATTGGGCCTATGTGCCACTGTTTGAAAACTGTCAGATCAAGACAGGTAGACTCACAAAACTTAGGCTGGACTACCTTTTGTGCCTCTTTAGATAACCTGATTTAAAAATCCTCCCCCCTTCTCTCTTTTCTCCCATTGCTACAGATATTTATGTTTTGGGAGCTTTGCTTTTGACTCCTTATGTGTCCTGATTTTTCTCCAAGCTTTGTGCTCTGCCACTTGAAATAAGTGAATGAGAAATCCCTGAGGCATTTCTGGTAATACCTGAGTTGCTCTGGCAAAGCAAGCTGGCTGCAAAGAAAATCTGAGGATCAGCCACCAAGAAGTTTGAAGCTTTGGATACAGAACGGGGCTGTTTCCTTTGTGGTTTGGGAGGGAGGGCAGAGGAGTTTCCCGTTTGTTTTATGCGATTTGGTTTGGTGGTTGTTGTCTTTTTTTTTATGGGTTGTTTGTTTTTTAGGTTTTTTTGCCATTTATATTTTTCCCCAGAAACCTACGAGAGTTATTTAAAGGAAACGAGAGCAAATGAAGAGGTATCATTGCTTGTGGGGTTAGAGAAGTATACAAAGACAGACAACCGTTCCTGGCATGTACTTCCAGATTTCTACAGATCAAGCTATGTGCTTCTTACCTCAGAAAAGAAACAACTTGACACTCATGAGTGTATTGAAGGCGATACTTTTTGCCAGCAGGAGTCTCAAACCCAGAACAGCCACAGACAGCATGTTCGATCGCTCCAGTTTGGTGTCATCTGCTTAGTGATAGGGAAAAGATGAGAGAGATCATTGCTGAGATTTGGATATTGTGATATTGGTAGAAAGTGGAAAAAAAACACAGGTAATATTTTCAGGGAAAGAAACAGCAGAAAACGAAAATATGCTAGGGAAAAATGGCAACAAGAGGGGAGGGAGAACACAGAATCACAGAACCACACAGAATCACAGAA
>NW_009695340.1:38217-53757 GCF_000703405.1 Apaloderma vittatum | reverse complement strand
GTTGTCCTGTGTGTGTGCGGCTTTTGCGGCTTTCGTACCCATCAGCTGAGCTGTGGCCCGTCCTTTCCTCCAGCACCCATCCCCACTAGGCCCCGGGCCCGCTGCGTGACAACGGGCTTTGGGCCGGGCCTCGGAGGTGGCATGAGCGCACACAGGGGTGGCTTTAATTCCTTCACGAAACGCTGCCATGGAACAGATATCTGTTTAGGGGACGCCAGCGTTTTAAAAAGCCAAATAGGTCTTTGCTCTTGTTTCTTCCATTGATACTTAAAAGTTGGACATATGTACATGCTTTACCTAGCAATCAGGGAGATCCCTATTTAAAACCTGGAAGGAATAGGGAAGCGTACTTTGTGGAAGGACAGGAGCTGGCAAATTCTGTCTCAGAGGGTACTTGAAATGGTGCTTAATATTTTTCTTTTGGTTGGTCTGTGTTCTGTGGTCAACGTCTCATTTTAACAATATTCAAGAATTTCAGAGCAGGAAGTGAGAAATACAATATTCAGCTGGAAATGCAAGAGGAATTTAGGTTGCATAGATTGGAATTTGCTCGTGAGGCTCAGGCTAACAGCATTTGCTCTTGTGCAAAGTGTTTATCGTTTGGACTGCACAGTGACAAAGACTAAAATACCAGTTGCTCATTGCAAGAGCTATGCGTGGGTGTTTTTCTCTAAAAAGCTAGAGCTCAAAACCAGGTGGTGATATCTGCTGTTATTTCCTATTTTAATGAAGTTGGAATTAGTACTTTTTTTTTTGCTGATCACTAGACTGTATTATTTGGGAAGGAACCCTGAAGTGCATCTTGCATTAACCACTCGCTAAACAAAGCAATGGATGCAGCTGCTTTGTCACTGAACAAATGCAACTCTTTACTGAAAGAATAGTTTTACATGCATTTTCTTTACCAAGAATAAAAACAAGCGATAACCATGGTGAAAAATCTATGTAAGTGTAAGCCTATTCGTGTTTGGGTTAGAAATATGTGTAATCATACAAAGAACAGTCCTCTTATCTCAGCGATTTTTCACGCTTCTAAGCATGTTATTGTGGCCTCCTTTGTCCTTTCTTGTCCCTTATCAATTACTTAGGGCCTTCCCTCCTATTTCCAATTTATCCAATTTGTTCTTCTGGGAAAGCGTTTAAAATTGCTGCGTCTGTAATATGTTTAACTTCCCTTGCCTGCTGCTGTATTCTCCCTCAAGCTCTTCGCTGTTTACAATGATTTGTAGAGGCACAACAGCACCTCAAACAATTGTATATTTTTTGTCACATCTTACATTAGGAATAAACTACTGTGTTTATTGATGGTCATGTCTTTTTATTGTTTAGACCCTTCTTTTAATGACAGGCAAATTAATGTGTTCCTTACTATGGCTTTCTTTGGCAGAGCCAAATGGTAACACATGGGTGAATTTTTATCGTGTGGGCAATTGTCCACCAAGAGATTGACTGTCAGTTCACATAGAAGACAATGAAACAAAAAGATCTGAACAGTGCTTGTGGAAACAATACTGGTGCAACTTCCAGGAAGTATTCCCTCCTTTGTAGAAAGGTTCCTTCAGCCATGAGAAATAGTAGAAGCCCTGATGAATTTAACTGAAACCTTAGATTTGCAACAAAACCTGAGGTTTGGAAGAAACTAAGAACTGATTCCTCCTTTTCAGCATTCCAGGACCATTGGTAGTGTTCTGGTATTAGATTCTACTTTATGTAGCATTTGCAGGAAAAAAAAATACGTTACTTGATGTTTAATCTCTTATATTTTACCTCCTTCCTGTTTTAAAAGTATATCCTGAAGTGCTTTGACAGACCAACAGTTGGTTGAGCCATGCCAGTCAAAGGTCATGATAGGCTGAAGCAGACAGCTATTTACGGCACCAAATAAATGTAGATATTGGGACAGCAGTGGCACTTTGTGGTTACTGAACAAGTGAACTGTACCCTGGACTTCTGACAGGGGAATTCTTCCTGGTCCTCCAAACAAAAATCCGCATCCGTCCCTCTTCGCTCGGCCTTCTGGGCTTCTCTGGCAGTGTTACTGCGGCTCGTCTTGTATGATGATGCTTTGCCTTTGGAAAAGATTGATGCTGCTTCCTTCGTGCCCCGGTAGAGCAAATCAATATTACCAGTTTGCCAGCAGCTGTGGAGACTAAAGGCTATGAGTGAGATAAATTGCTGATTAAAGAGTATCCATGAAGACAGAAATCAGTAGGCACTCACAAAACTCCTGAAATGTTTCAAAATAAGTGTCCACATGGAGAACTATAACAGACTAATTTATTCCTCAGTAGTCCTTCTGGTTAATTCCCCTCTGTACACAGACCTTGGTATGATTAGAAATGCTTTAGCAATGCTTGTAGTTCAGTACAAAATCAGAGTGAAGAGAGTGTTTCCCAGCTCATGCACGGCAGTCAGCCTATCAGATAAAAAGTGAAACCAGTTGCAGGCTGGCTGGTGATGTTGTTCAATGACTAACCCACAAGGAATGAAGAAAGAAACACTGTGGTGGAGGAATAGTAAAGAATTTAGAATTTTTCTATGTTAATAGATGCATTTCTCCTCAATTCTTGAACTGATTAATGCCACGTTGCTCCGTAGACAAAAATTAAACATAACGTTGCTGATGCAGAGTAGTGCTGTGGAGCTTTGCAACTGGATAGCATAAAAGAGCAATTACAGAAGAGAGAAAGCAGAACTTTACTACAGACCAATGAAAGATTTTTTTTTTTCCTTCTGGTTCAGCCCCTTAGATGCTGCATTATGTAGTATCTACTGACTCCCAGAAAACAAAAGCAGCAATAAGGAAAGTTTCTATTCGAAAATAAAACACTCCTTGAAAACAAGCTACTGCCTGGATGTTAAGATTTGTTGTAAGGGGTCACATCAAGGATCAATCCTTCAACATTTTCAAGCTTTTTGGTCCCAATCCAATAAATCACTTAAGCATGTGAGTAGTGCTGGTGGTTTACATAATTTTTCATTGACTTACTTAAGCCTGTGTGCAAGTACCAGTAAGGAGAAGAGTACTTCATGCTTGCCCAAGTTTTTAGTTTATGCAGCATAGATTTTGTACGGTACCTTGGCAATAGCGGTGTGCAGGTATTCGTCATTTTGTAGAACACAGAGTTGTAGGGTGTCATCCCTTTGAGGAAAGAACTGTTTTTCACAATCATGCTTTCTAATGTGGAGTGTAATTATATTGTACTGGTCACAGAACATTACCTAGATGATGAAATGATATTTTCATTCTGGGAATAATAATAAATCCCAAATAAAGTGTGAGTGTTTTATGTGAAAAGCATCTGTCTCATAAGATTTGGACACAATTCAACGAGTTGATTTGACAACCATATGGTCCTCTTCATCCACATGAACCTTGAAGAAGTCTGACTTCCTTCCAGCCTTAGGAGTAGGGTGAGGGAAGAAGGGAACTGCTCTTAACACTTATCAATGATATTCCTAAGTGTACTAGATGAGAACATTGTCAAAAAAGTGCAAGAAATTCTGTAGATTCATGAACTACTGTGATTTCCTCCATTTTCCTGAATGCATCTCTGCCCACAGCGTGTCAGTAGTATGAACCTGGAGGAGAGTTGTTCACAAAATTATATCTGTTACATATTATATGATGGTATTTTCACTTATGCAGAGTTTCTAAACACAAAAGTTGCTATGTACACAGTAGAACTGAAGCAGCTTTTTTTCCTAAGGCTGAGCATCTTACATCCTTCCAACCCCGACCCCCCTCCAACCTTGAATTACGTCCCTCACTGGCTGAAGTGCCTGGTTTATGTTAAATGTACTGAACTAGTCAGGAGCTTAACTAACAAATAGGAAGCAAGAGATATAATAACTGAATTGTGCTTATCTTTCCAACAGCGGACGCTTCTTTGGCATTTTTTCCTTCTCTTGCTAACAGTCCTCCTAAAATTTTTAGGAGCTGACATCTCTTTGAAAGCCTTTATCCCTTGTTTGAAGTTTAGTGTAATTGGCTAAAAGGGAACTGATAGGCAGAGGGGCAGCTAGACATGTGAAGCCAGTATAATTAAGAAACCATGAAAAGTTTCAAAATAGGGTGGCCCAATAGGAGAAAGGTTACTATGGCAGTTTTGTGAAAAACAAAAAGAAGGAAAAAAAAGGAAAAGAAAGTGATATGATCAGAGAGAAAAACAGTATAAAAAGACTATTTGTAAACCACAAAATTTGAAACAAACATTTTTACCGAAGATCCATTTCAGATCTTCTATCAATAGTTTTATCCAAGCTTTATAAAATAACTTGTCAGAAAGGCTTAAATATAAAAATACGCACAAGAAGGGAGTTTGTTATTTTGTAAAGCCAGTTTTCATCTTTCTTGGGATCGAAGACTTTTTTTTTTCAGTCTAAAGAGGGATTTAGCAGTACAGCATGCAGAGTAGTAGGATTTTGGAACCTTTAGTTACATTTTCTCACTCAACTCTTCCCTTTCTTGCAGAAGTTTTCCTTGGCTACCTATATTTTATTGCAAATTGCCTGCAAAAATAATTCCCATTGTCAAAAACTTATCTAAAAAATCATTATTGCTCCTTTCATGAAATAGTATAGTAAACAAATATCAGTTTATATTACTGATCTGTAAAGAATGAGTTTTGATAACTGCCATTATATTGTTATTCCATTATCTAACTGACAAGTCACTTCAGAATATAATGCAGATTAACTCTATGCCAGGTTCTATTTTATGTAGCCCTATAGCCTTTCTGAGAGATTATATACAATAAAAATATGTTTAATAAATATAAAGTAACTCATACTAGGACTTTTGGAGCAGTAGTGTTAATTTAGCTGTGTGGTTCATAGTAATAATAATGTTTGAGCACTGTCTTTGTAGCCAGAATGGTATAAGGCAATAAGCAAGCCATAACTTTTAAGGAAAGGTAATATCTTTTATTAGATCTGAAAAACAAGCTTGTATGCATCAAAGCTTGTCTGTTTTTACTCGACATATCAGCTAGTCTATTGAAACAATATCTAAGTAGATCCTTTATCATCCAGAGGCAATCTGCTTTTTCTCAGCACACTAATTCTCTTCCATTTATTTTTTCCCATTATTTTGGGAACATAATTATAATTTGAGATCTAAGTTTATGGAGATAACATCAAGGGACAAAAGCTAAAGTTCATGCTGTATACAAAAGTTTATTTCTGTGTCTTCCCTTGTTCAATATTAAGCAAAAGAGGCTTTAAAAGAGTCCAATGGACTTGTCACTAGTTCTCTCTCTTCTACGGCTCTCATTTACAAATTGAGAACAAATGGACAAATCTGATATCAAGAAGTTACTTTTCTCTTTGAAATCCTAACTACTAGAATTCTGTTGTTCTTTTGCTTTTAAAATTATTTCCAATTATTTCCCAAGTTAAAATGAGAATCAAATTTCAGATCATAATGTTCCTTTAATTGTTTGCCTTTCCTTGTGTTTATACTTTTAGATGCACATGTGGTAATACATGTTTAGGTGTGCATCTATAATTTTAAATCTTTAACAGACAATTTAAAAATTGTTAACAGAAAATACAAACCAAAAATGAACAAAATGATTTATTTTAACTTCCCAGAGATAAAGTAGTTAGTGCTTTATTTTCTGAAATGACAGAAAAATCTTAAATCATGCATGTTTTGTGCTGTGGTGTGTGTTTTGGTTTTTTCTCTGAATAAGGTTTTTAGTAGATGAACCAAAATGCCAGCAACTGTTTACAATCTTAATTTGTGGCTGTACATCATTACAAAAGACTAATCTCTTCTCAGGTGGAGAGTCCAGCTGAAGTTCACAAATTAATGCCATTAGTAGTATTCATTTCACCAAGGAATAGTGGACTTTGAAGTTTTCCTTGAACATTATATGTTATAAAGAATGTTTTAAGTATCAAAAGCATGTGGCTGAAAGACTATGGCTGATTGCAGTTTAGCACAGATCTAGCCTCTATTTAGTGGGCTAAATTCATCATGAGTCTGTCTCTATTTCAAAGGAGAATGAGGCTCCTAATATGTTAAACAGTAGTTGTTTCATCTGGACACATCCCTACAGGTTGTAACCACCTACAGATGGGGCACCCTTTTTGGATGTGGCTGCCTGGCACCCCTGGGCAGTTCACAGGGCGGATGGGCTCCCCAAGCACAACTCGCCCCACCTCACCATTGCTCCTCCAGAGCTGCCCTCCTTTTTCCCATAGCTGTGGAGAAAGCATGAATGAATGGCTACGTAATTTTCAGCCTGCTAGTGTCATGAGGCGATGAGAAATTTGGGTTCTCAACAAGGGGCATGTGTCTGCCCAGAAGCGAGTTTTGCAGCCGTGAGCAAGCTGAGCAAGGAGCCCACTAAGCAGTGAGTGGCTACAGTCAGGGCCAGGAGGTCCCCTGCAACTCACATTTCCCTTAGTCAGCACGCAGATTTCAAGGGTATTCCAAACTGCCCGAGCCAGAGAAAGAGAAATGCGCTGTTTAGAGCATCTGAAGTATTCAGAGAGCAGATACAGTGAGTAATTCATGTAGTGGGGTTGATGACAACTGCTTATCTGTTTTACCAGACATAGATGAGGTGCCATGGCAGCTTATGGGAGAGAAAGATAGGGTGAGAAAAGAGATGTGATAATGGGAGTCTGAGCAGAAACTATTCCTTCCGGAGAACGGTTTCTTTAACTTACCCTAAACAATGGGATACACTGTCCAAATATTACCTATATTGTACTTGAGAACACTCACTCTAATAGCAAACAGCTGTTTGATTCAACCGCGTTTACGCCCTTTGCTTAGTGTTCATGGACATTTGTATGACTGGAGTTTTGGTCAGCAGTTCAGGAAATAGCTGATCTTCTAAGTGAGTATCTGTGCTGCACATGAAGATACTCACTGTTTGACTTCAGTCAAGGATTATTCTTCATTTCCCATCTTCAAAGGCTTATTTCATTGTATCAGGGAGTAGAAACTACAAAATGACCATTGTTTCGTGTGTAGATTGAAAATTTGGAGTCCGAATTGTTCTTGGGAGCCACACATAAGATTATTCTTTGAATAATTGTTTTAAAATTGTAAACTGGACTCAGGGAATGTGGGACTTACCAGGCTGCAGACATTTTTCAGGTGTACTGTCTTGGAGTTGTCTTAAGGGTGCTAAATTTAGATGCCAGTTGTGCTTGCAAGAACCATTTATGTGACAGACTAGCTCAGTCTTGTGCATGTGAAGAAGTTTATACTGATGGTTCTTTTTCCAGTTTCCACGTGTGGCTGATACTTTTTTGTTCATTTACTTTTAGTGGTGAGCAAAGGTCATCCTTGAAAGCCATATAGATGGCAAAATTTAATATAAAGTATTTTAAGTCATATTAGTACTTACTATGTGGGATAAGTACCTGATTAATTCAAAACCATCTTGGAAAGAGTTTTCTCAAGCTCTGTTTCTTAATTTTTCGAAGGAATATTGTTTTTCTAACACTATCATTTCATAGTTAAAGACCAAAAAGATAGCTCACAAATTGAGAATTACTATTCTAACACTGCTGAATTTAACATGTAGCACATTTACAGACTTTAGACTGTCCTCATATTATACAGAGGAACAACAGAAGCAGTGAAACAATAGGAACTGCATTGTTGCCTTTCTCATCTTTCTTTCATGTGTTCATGAAGCACCATGTAAACTTCTTAGTGTCCAGTTCTGGGCCCCTCAGCTCAAGAGAGACAGGGAACTGCTTGAGAGAGTCCAGCGCAGAGCCACAGAGATGATGAAGGGAGTGGAACATCTCCCTTATGAGGAAGGGCTGAAGGAGCTGGGTCTCTTTAGCTTGGAGAAGAGGAGGCTGAGGGGTGACCTCATTAGTGTTTATAAATATGTCAAGGGGGAGTGTCAGGAGGACGGTGCCAGGCTCTTTTCAGTGATCTCCAATGACAGGACAAGGGGCAATGGATGCAAGCTGGAGCATAGGAGGTTCCACAAAAATAATAGGAAAAACTTTTTCACTGTGAGGGTGACAGAGCCCTGGCAGAGGCTGCCCAGGGAGGTTGTGGAGTCTCCTTCTCTGGAGACATTCAGGACCCCCCTGGACACGTTCCTGTGTGACCTACTGTAGGTGATCCTGCTCTGGCAGAGGGGCTGGATGATCTTTTTGGGGTCCCTTCCAACCTCTAACATTCGGTGATTCTGTGATTCTGTGATGCTGTGACAATATTTGCTCTCATACTAGCTGAATAGAAAGAAAGTATAAAGGAAGAATAAGTTGCTTATTTTCAATAAATATTGCTTGGATTCTCTCATCTCACATTGCAGTTTGGTACACCAGAGCACAACATGCTGAATTTTGAACATGCTAGAAAGCTCTGTTATTCTCGCTAAATCCCTTATTTCTTTTTCTTTATCTGATTTAAAAAAATATGCAAGCTAAAAGCTTTAGGTTTTACAAATCTTAAGCTTAATAAATATTACAACTACCTATGTTACTGTTTCCCACATTGCTGTAGTTCATTTTCCTCTCTTCTGGCACCTATCTCATCAGGAAGTTTCTCCCACTAAAACCTACTCTAGAGTAAAGGGGCAAAAAATTACTTACTGTTGAGTGCATTACTCAGCTTCTATGAATGTAAAATTTGAAAACCAACCGTCTTGTAAACCAGAGAGGAAAAGTATTATTTCTGCCTAAGTAAGCAGCTATTCATTCACTTAGGAAATTGCTGCATATGAACAGAGAAATAGTATTTAAAACAAATACAAAACAGAAGTGTATAATCAAGCTTGCAGCTTGTCACAAAGCACTAATTGCCTGATCAGATCACCCAAGATGTGGAAAATTTCAAAAACAGTAAACAAATTCTCCTCCCAAATTTTCATCAGACTTATTGGCTTTGTCTTGCTATTCCTTCTGTGTGTACAGAGAGCTTTCTTTGACTTCATAGATTTTCCTAGCACTGCAGGATGAAATAATCTGTAAATTCAGTTATTTGATACATTAAAAATATGTAGGTATTTGACATAGGCAAATTGTAGTCAAAAGATCTATCCCATGGTAATCAAAATATGTGTCATCCATACCAACTTTATTAAGTGATTACATACTGTGCGTGCTTAATTATAAACTAAGAAGTAGAGCGTGGATTTTCTAGCACCTTAACAATGCATAGATATATTGATTATGAAATATCAGGTAAAGATTATAAAATATTTTGCTGCAGCTATGATGCTTGTAGGAAGAGGAAATAGTTTAACATGCCCGCAAAGAATTCAGACAAGCTTTCAAACATACAAAGCCATTCTTCAGAACCAAAATTAAAGCAACAGATTTCAAAGACCTGGGTGTTGGACTGGACAATTGTTAAAGGTTCATTCCATGACTCCGAGTCTATAAGATAAATACAAATTGAGAATGATCGCTCAGAGTTTAGCAGGTTATATACCAATTAGATCATTGCTTAAAAAAAAAATGATTGGTACATGTGAAGTATGGAGCATATTGCCAGAAAGGGAAAAACACGCAGGAGACGGAGAAATTTCAGGCTTGCTACCTCCTAAGGGAAAAAAGAGAGTCTTGTATTTTATGATCTGTAGAGCACAGAGAGTTTAGCGTTGGTGAAGAGAGTTTATAAAATGTCAAAAATATATTCTGTTATGTCTCTGGCTTCTGGGACTGGGCAGATTTATAACCGAGCCCATATTTCCCGGGCTCATGTTCATTAGGATGAAATGATCCTTTCGATAGAAACATTCACCCGCTGACAAGTAGGTGTTTCTTCCTCTGCAGGTATTTAGTGTGAATTCTTTCTGGGCCAAGGTGCGATTGATGTACTTTAGACCACAAGGCATTTGCTTCTGATCACCTGCTTGGTGGGACTGGGGAATGGTTCAAAGGCCAGAATTGACAGCTCTATCCACCTTTCCAAGTAAAATCTTCTCCCCTATGGAATGTAAGGACTTTATGATTTTATGCATAGAATACAAGGCAGAACGGTATGAGACAGTCAGAAGTGTATCACCAAGGGGAATTCCTCACCTAGTGCTTGAGTGTCTTTTCATAATAATGGTTATTACTTTAAAGAGCTATTTCTGCGTAAGGATGAGAGAAAAGCAAAGTGTTTGCTTAAAAACCCCTAAATTCCACCAGCTGCACTCCTGCTGTATTTTTGTCAGTCATAAAGCACAGTGATTAGAAATAGTATGTAACATGTAAAAAGTTTACATTTCTAATAAGAAATGAGAGAATGTAGGAGAAAAGGTTATAATAAATGACAAATGCAAAAGGTAAATATTGCTAATGCGATTGGCAAAAAGTTTGGGGGTTTATGTGTTTTTTTTTTAATTCTGGAGAATTCGCTCCAAAAAACATAAAAGGAAATACATCAGGTTTGGCCTGTTTATTAATGAAAACATTAATGTGTTGAACTTGCGGATGACAAAATTACCTCACTTAAAATACAAAAGTTCAAAATGTAGGGTATTAGGAAGGAACTGAATAACAAACAAACAAACATAAAAGAAGTAATTTGTTCTAAAACCTCTTTGACTCTCACTAACACAGGAAAAAGTAAAAGAAAGAAAAGCATGAGTAATTAAGATTTTCCTTAAGGTGTAATTTTATTTTGTGAGAAGGGGCATTTAAGACAGTTGGGGAGGTCCTGTATTTTTCTTGTTTAGGGAATCAGGGAGACAAAGTTAATTTCCACCATTTCTGGCTTAATTCTGTTTATATTTTCTAAGGAACTCAAATACGTGCAGTTGCTCTGTTAGTCCTCAGCTCTCTCAGATATGTTTGAAACCCATGGCCCGATGTGGTCAGGATGATACCTTGTTCCTGCAGATATCATAAATGATTGGGTAGAAGGGGGCGACCAACTGGGAGTGGGGAGCAGGTTGTCACATCTAGCCTGAAGGATAGCTTGTTGATGGCTTGCACCCAGGCTCACGGCAGGCTTCCTCTTGCTCAGCCAGCAGCCAGGGAGGGTGGCAGGTTTTTATAGGGTGCAGCGATGGGATGTTGGTAGTGGAGAGTGCTGAGCATGTGGTGGTGAGGACCATGGGCTACATTTGCATTATCCAGTCACTGAGCTCTACAGATTCTCCTGGGTTCTGCCACCTTGGCTGTCCCATGGGGCAGATGTCTTAGTCCACCGTGGAGCTCTCTTTCTGGGGTGAACAATGAGCTTCCTCTAAGACAAAACCTCTGTAGGGCTCAGAGGTAGCTTGTTTCAGGAGCTGCTCGCTCTGGTAGCAGGAGTGTGCCCCTGCAGTCCCCCATAACCCTCCAGCTGCATCCAAGTGGGCCCTAACCAGGGTGCAGAGCATGTAGTTTTGGTGTAATTTTACAAAAGCAATGCTCTGGGTGTTCATAGCAACTCTTTCACTGTCTGAGTGCCATGTGGTGGGGAGGTGGCCATTGCTGGAGAGGGTTGTCCCTCAGGGCAGGCACATGGCCCCACGTGGTCTCTTTAGGAGAGGATCTCTAGACCAGAGGACTACCTGCCTGAGGTTATCTCTCTGAGAATAAGAGTCTAAAGAGGAAGGACACAAACACACAGGAAATGAAATTACATTTATTCCCCTGATCAATGTGCAAATTGCACACTGTAACATGAAGACAACTGCTCATTGCCTCTGCATGCTGGAGTAGGGCTCCCCATGTCTGATTATCCTGATTTGAAAGTGGATGCGCATTAGAAAGACGTAAGAAGTTGTCTTAACAGATGGGATCTGGCTTGGAAAGGGAAACCATATCACGTTATGAAAATATAAACATGTTTAATATTTTATGCCATGTTAGAAGCGCCTTCCAGCTGAAACAATAATTTCTGTGGTCCTCAGCAAATATAAAAAAAAATCACAAAAATCAAAATCAAACAATACTTTTAAAAAATCACACGCTGTATTAATTAGTTGCCTCTAAGGTGGCTGTTGTATATAGGCAGCAGTTTCTCATCCTTAGTTTAAAGGCCAATTTAAAATGTTACATTGGTGAAACCAGCAAAATAAAGAAAAAATATTAAAAAAATAAAGAGTTCGCTTCTTTATTCTGCATTGACAAAGAGGATACTGTAGATAGTAGTCTTAAGTAGTCTTAAGACTTAAATAGTCTTAAGACCTCTTAAGACTAAGACTTAAAAAATTAAGTTTCTGAGAGTCTAACTGCTAAGATCATTCACTCCTCAAAGCCTATGGGAAGATTATTCAGCCATGAGTAGATTGTGTCACTGGCACAGTCATATTTCTGTATCTTATTTGTGAGGAGCTGGCTCAACTAATGAGCATTTGCAGAAACTGGAATGTGGTAGGGAGATGCCAGAGTGACTCTTGGGTCTGCAACCCGACTGCCACTGGGTTTTCCTGTCCATGGTGTCTCTCAGGCTCAGGTTGTCCTAGATAATGGAGAGCTGCTGACATAAGGAATATGTCATGTGGATTATGTTGGTGATATTTTCCCTCTTTTTCATGTAACCTAAACACCATGTGATTACATGACAAGTGGTGAATGATTCCTAAATTGTTGTGATTTAAAAGAATGATTAAAATAGCGTGATGGTATTTCTTTACAGATGCTTATGTATGGTAGTAAACTCTAGACAGTTTCAAGCTTATACTTCTTACATCCCAATTCTTAGAATTGACTTGTTTTAAAATAAAATATTAAGATGCTGTCATTCTATGGACAACTCTTATTTAGTGGTTCTACTGAATCATTGCAGTAAATATTGATTTAGGCAACTATGTCTCCCGAGGTGAAATTAGGCACTGATAAAAACACTCTGGCTACAAAACCAAAATCAGACATATTTTAAAGTTTAACATTAAGCTTGTATTAAGAATTTAGAATGGTTGTTTTCTGGTGCTTTACTTTTTTTTTTTTATTCTTTGGGGACATTGGATGCTTTGAAATATTTTTAGGAATCTTAGCACTGCAACAGTGACTGAGGTAAGTTACTGGCTCTTCAAGAGTTCTTTTTAACTCCTGTGATCTGTCATGGCCTGCAGATGTGATTTCTCGGGTACAGCCTTGAGGACGAAGGTTTGGGTTTTGCATTAGGATCATGCTGCCCATCACATTTACCAGCCACATCCAGAACACAACTGAGAACATCCTTTACACAAAAAATGGGAAAAGCAGTCCTAGAGGGGTCAATTTTCACCCACTGACCCATAAAATGAATTAATATTTTATTTTTTTTATAGTTGAGTATTTAAACACATTTGGATTTGTTGAATAATTTTATTAATGATGCTTTACATTATGAGCAATATGAATATGATTTTATTTTGCTTATGAAAATGGTCTTTCCTTCAAGAACAACAGTCCTTAGCATATGCTAAAAATGGGGTGACAAGTTAGGATAAGAACCAACAATTCTTAATTTCTGCATGGGGTGAAATAGCTCCTAACGAGTGTCTTTGCTTTTAGCCTACTTTTGTCTGCTTACAAAGAACTTTACTTGTCAAGAATTCTACGTACTTACTCTTCAAGTGGAAAGAATAGCTGGCCTGCAGTCTCCCACAGGGAGAGCTGAGAAATAAAAAGATCTTTTAGAGAACCTAAGAATGGCTTTAGCTCCTTCAGCTGCTGAATGAGGATTCATAAGAGAAGTGTGAATGCATGTGCTACAACTCTCACTGAAAAGCTGTCATGATACCACAGTATTTGCAATCTAAAATCAGCTTTTCCAGGCAGCCTCCTGCACTTTACAAATGCTTTTGATGCACAAATAATTTGTTGCATAGCTCTTGATAATTCTTTACAAAATTTTTAAAATTATAATATCTCATTACAAATGCAAATTAAATGTATGTGCTGGAAGCTTTCATTTCAGTACATAGCATACAGCAGTATGGGCAGAGGCTGTCTCAAACGAGCTACAAGAATTGTGAGCAATAAATGTTACATGTCATAGGGAGGTTTGCATGTGGCTGCCTCTGGTGATGGAGACTTCTATAAATGCACATGATAACAACCAGTGCCACTGCCAAATTCCTCAGCATGAACAGTAACAACTCCTGAGCTTCTTTGTTGTCCAGAAGAAATAATCGCTACTTGGGAGACGTAGGTTTGTACTTCTAAGGCAGTTTCAGCCCCTGGATGTAAGTGCATGTCATAGAGCTGTAAATCAGATTTTCCTACCTAGAGCACTGTGAAAGCCAGAACCCCAGCACCACTCATGTTTTCAAGGAGATCCTCCCGCACGTTCTCCCCCTCCTTCAGTCCTGTTGGCTTCTTGCTGCACTTGCCTTTTTCTTCTCTGACCTTCAATGACCCAATTACATCTCCTACACCATTCACATAATTTTATCTGCCTTTCTCCTCTCTGTTCCATGCCTTGCGCCTTCCTGATGTGGTTCACATGGGCGATCCCTTTTCTCTCTTTGGCTTCCCTTTCTTCACTCTAGCTGCCCCGGACCTTTAGTTTCTCATGTCCTTCTGGCCCCGCTTGCCGAGAGAGGGACTTTGCTGAAAAGGTCTGCCTGTTTGAAAGGACAGAGGATAATAGCTGTTCTGATTCCTGCCTTACAGCATGCTTTAAGAATGTTATATGCATAGGACTGAGGCATTTAAAACGTATGTATTTTATATATATATAGTCAGCAGTATGTCTAACCACATCGCATGCTCATACCTTGTCTTCTGTCCCGACAGTTTGAACTGAGCAAAATTTCCATTTATCCACATTGCATCATCCCTTATGTTCTCTGCCTGGTCTAGCTGCAGTCCCTCCCTGGGCACGTGTGCATGCAGCCAGACGTTTTGGGAGCACAGCCTGGTTTCCTGCTGTCCACCCCAGGGAGAAGAGAGGCAAAACTGTGACCAGAGTGACTGCACAGAGCATTCAATGAATTCCCAGCCTTGCTCCTTCCCACTCCTCCCGTGTTCCAGGGACTGTCCAACCATCCCTGGGTTTATTTCTTCCTTCCCTGTGGCATCTTCTTATAGTCACTGTTCCTCTTTTGCATGCCAGAGAGCATGTTTTCTGCAGCCCTCTTGTTTTCTCTTCTGTTGTACTGAGCATGCCTGGGTCCCTTCACAGCTCTTGCCCTGCTGAGGCAATGAAAGACAGTGCATTCATTGCTTCCCCTTGTTCATGCCATCCTTAACAACAACAACAACAAAATCCTCTTCAACCCAGCCTTGTTCTCTGTGCAGTTTTCAGCTTTATTTTAGTAGGCCTGTGTTTGTCATTTGTGAGGTTGGCTGCACAAAAAAACTGTAGGTTTAAATTTAGTAAAAAGACATCTTGTAAACATTACTGCACTCAGCACCATGATTTTTTCAAAATGTCCATATCACAGGTTTGGGCTGTTACCTAGCAAGGCTTTAATTTTCAGGTTAGGTTCTTAGATAATTTTCCAGGTGAGACACTAAGGACAAATACCCATTAAGTTTCTTGAAGGAAAAGAAGACGCATCTCAGACTGGCGTGCAGTCCCACTGTGATACTCAAACAGGATTTTTCAGAGTCAGATAAAAGCATGACAAATTGGTGAAGGAAGGGTCAATCAGTTGCAGGGGGTAAAAAACACCACAAAGTTTGCCCTCCTGGCTAGCT
>NW_009695340.1:26354-38186 GCF_000703405.1 Apaloderma vittatum | reverse complement strand
CTGCCATCCCTGCTGCATGACAAATGTGTAGACATCATCTTCCCAAGCTGGGAGGAGAAACAGCAAGAATGTGGGAGAAATGAGATGAAGTGTCATGATGGAGGGATTTTGAGAATAAAACCTGCTTTTATGCAAGGATCTGGGCTACTGACAGATAGCCATAGGGAAAGGGGTGATGAGGGAACTAAAGATACTACGTTAGGTGGGAAACATCAGGCATGCTAAGAGGAGGCAGGACAGCAAGATGTGGGATGCAGGCTCCACAAAAAAAAGCTTGTATAGGACAATGCTTGTCTATAAAAGCCTATATGACCTTTTAAAATCCTTCACCATAGACATGGTTGAATCCTCATTGATCAAGTCTCCATACTTTGGTTTTGTCCTCTTTCTAGCTTTTCTGGGCTGTCTGCGCTGCTTTGGTCTTGGAGAAGGAAAACAGCCCAGTTTATGGCTTCCACCTTGCAGTATTTCTGCTGAATATGTTTGATCTGCTACCTGTGCTGGTAGTTAGTCTTATCAATAGCCAGGGGTGCCAGAAATGGCACAATAATGGTAAACAACTGTAGGGGTGTGGCAAAAAAATGGGGTTCCTTGAGTCTTTCTTCCATGCACTCTTTGAAAATCTCTGCATGGTCTCCTGACCAGCTACCTGTATGTGCTTGACAGAGCACAGGTGAGTCATGGGCAACAGTCACCAAAGTTAAAGACCACATATGGTAAAATAAAGTATCCCAGCTCCCAAGAAGTAGAGGCTGAGGAGGGTGTAGCAGACGTAGAGAGTTGTGCTGAAGAAGGTTCAGCTGCAACTGAGTCTATTCTAATTTCACAGTATGTAAGGGATAAGTGGGAAGGCAGGTTACAGTGGATATGCAGTCATCATTAAAACAAGACTTACAAATCCAGCTTGTGTTCATCTTAAAACGAGGGAGGGCAGCTGCTTTTTTGACAGCCAGGGTCAACTGTCTCACACATCACTGTCTCACGCCTCCTCCCACTCCCGCATCCTGAGAAAGACACAGCCGTGCACATCTGGAGGAAGCTGGGAAAGGAGAGAGGTTCACCATTAGGCTTTCTAGATCCTTTATCATCAGGCCTTCGAGAATCTGCCTTGATAGTCCCTCCTGAGCAGCCTTTCTCCAAGTTGTTATAGCCAAGATTTATGTACGGATGGCAAAACAGCTACGGATGGCAAAACAGCAATCAAAACAGCTATGCATGCAAACACACCGGGTTATGCCCGCACTGCAAGCTGAGCTACAGGATCCTTCAGGGTGCAAGTTCAGATGCTCATGGATTTGGAAATGTCAGAATCATGGCTGCCCTTGGCAATACACACCTGGAAAAGTGGCGTCAGTTCTGTGCATGTCCTCCCTGAGAGTCTCAGTTCTTTGTGGCAGGTCCAGTGTGTGATGTTCCTTGTGGCTCTAAATGAGTCTGTCATGCATGTGCAAAAGACTTATTAAAGACTTGCAAGTCTGTCAAGTCTCTGAACAGGCTTTCTTGTAGAAAGCAAAAGATACTTTTGTTAAGTCCATGGTTCCTGATTCCCGATTACCTTTAGAAATGTTTAAGCAACATAAACTTAAAGAGGCAAATGTTTAATATTAGCTAGACTGCTTGCATTTCAGTATTTTGAAATGGCTGGCCAGTTTGTGGGGGTTTTGTTGGGGTGGGTTTTGCCTTGAAAATGGACTTATGCTTTTAATATGATGCAAAACCTGGAAAAGGTTAGTCAAAGTCATAGGCAGCTAAAAATTAAGTTATAATGGGAAGTTTTAGGAAATGTAGTATAAACGTTTATGCTATTTGGCATATATCTACAAATATATTTATTTACATTGTAAGCTAAAGGAATCAAAGTGGCTACTGGAAAAAAAGTACCCCATGAGATCTGCAGCAAGCTAGATCAGCAGAACAACATAAGGTTTTCTTAAACTTCTTGGCAATTAGCCCTGAAATAAGAAGCTACAATCAATAGATTTTAACAGTTTACACGGCACGATAGAAAAATAAACAAAGCTTTGCATGGCTATGTGCTCAATTTCCTTGTTTACCACAAAGCTGTATCTTGAACAGTCACATTTCAGCTCTATTTTTAGGCAACATTTATGGAGAGGAACCGCCATACCCGGGGCTCCTATGAGCTGTGTGTTTCCCGGGGAGACCTCAGGGAGCAGCTGATGTTTGTTCTTCCAAGGAGGGCAGCTCCAAGCCCCCTCTTTCCTGCCACGTCCTTCTGGGAAAGGCAAAGGAGGATGTTTCTTCCTCATGCCCCTTGGGATGTGGCAGGGGCACCCTCATGGATGGGCAGCACTGCCAGCACTCACTCCGTGCCACACAACCCTGTAAACAAGCTGCTGAGAGCTGCTGGTTAAAGTGGAAATGGCATTTTGCAGAATAAGCACAAAGTTTAATCATTCTTGAGGTAATGTACATAAGAAGGAAACGAAACTCCTCTCTAGAAGAGTGATGTATTTGCTTACTGCCTGAGGATATAAATACTGTGAAAAGGAAAATTATCTATAAAGTGTTGTATCAGTTCATTGTGCAACTCAGAAGGTAAACTTGCCTTTTACTAACTACAGACCTAGTCATAGAAACCATCCCTTGATACACAACTTGAAACCGAATTTAAAAAGAAAGTTGATGTGATTATACCATAAAACTCAGTCATACCGAAAATGAAAGCAAAACTCATGAAGGATTCACATAAATCCTTCAAGCGACATTAACCTCATGAAAAATCCACTTTGCTATTGTCTGCAAGCATTTCATGAGACGGAGGATTTAGTGCTGAGGAAGCACACGGTTTATTTAAACTTCCCCTCCAGCAGCTGTCGATAGGTTTGAAACTTCCCCGTATTCCCTCAGGGGCTCCCGGGTGAAGGTGATGATTTTGGATGTGCACTCTCGCCGCCCTGTTAAGAGAGGTAATCCGACTACTGGGACTGTTATATGGCGCAGCTAACACAAATAAATCAATTTAACAAACACTGCTCTTCCCTTTTCCTCTAAATGTGTTCATGGATGCCTATGGCAGCACTTGCAGAGGTCAGGCCAAGCAGCTGTCACCATCATAATTTCCTTTTTGCAGTAACTGATTTTTTCCTTTTTGCAAAACTGATTTTTTCTCCTCTCGGAAACATCAATGTCTTATATCAAATTTACTGAGTAAATAAACATTTGGTGGTGACCCTGTGGTCATTTAGGAGTGTGAAAAGTGGCAAAGTAGGTTTGTTTGAGCTGGTCTAGACTGAGGGCAATCACGCCCATAGCACTTGTCTCTGCACTGCCTTAAGGCAACCAAAGGCTCTCTCTCTGAAGGCAAGACAGTCTACCATCTACATTTGGACAGATGACTCTCACCCTTTATCTTGTATACATACAAAGATAGGCGAAGGATTGTTATTATTATTAAATATTAATATTATAATTTTAGTATGTTAAATATGTAGTAATACTATATAATTGATATAATTATAAAATATAGCTTATTGTCACTATTATCAAGATCTGAAAATGGACCTGGAATAATTTTTAGCATGCTCATCAGCAGAGATTCCGTGTTTCAATGCTTACTCTTTATAATGAAGATTAATTGTGTTTAGAGGCTTCATCTTGGTCAAGGCTGTTTTTCTGTTAGAAATAGTAACACATTTCTGTTTGTACATCTTACCTGTACACTGAGTAAATATAATATGGATGTCCACAAAATCTTGGGAATTACATAATAGTCAAAATTCAATTACTATAGTGTTGCATTTGTTAAATTCTTTTTGCATTGTGGTTCATAATTTAATGCAAATTCCTGGTCATCCTGAAATCACTGACAACTTTTACTGGCTTCAATGGGGCTAGAACACCAATACAGATACATCCCAGACAGATGAAGCAAAACACTCCACAGTAAAATAAAAATTACTCTGTTACTAGAAAAATGCTAAAAATTGCAATTAAACTTATTATGCTGTGTGTAATTTCTAAAAAAATATAGGGAGCTTCTAGCTATTTTTGTATGTATTTGGTTGTAACGACATCTTGTATGTGGTATAGAGTCACAGTCGCAGTTTCTCTTCCTTGATGGTGGTGTAGTTCAATATCTCTCTGGTTTTATACCTGACAAGCCAAAGGCATATACATTCTAATCTCATCCAAAAGGAAGATTATACCAATTTATCTCAATCTTTTCTAAATTGAAGTAGTTAAATTGATGGGGGCGGGGGGCGTGTGTGTGAGCAGCTGATGATGTTCATCTACTCTTCTCTTTCAATTAATCTCTCTGTCAGCTGCAGCACATCCTGCCTACCAATCAGTCCTTGTGTGGGCTTGGGAGAAGTTCAAAGACTCTAACTAGAAAACATTGAGGCTGCAAACAAGACAGAGCAGAACTGAAACTAAGAGTCCCAGTGTGTTTTGCTTATTGCTCAGACCTCCTTTGCAGTACATCTTACTGTGCCCCAGATTAGGAGGCTTACCAACATGGAGTGTTTGAAACCTGTTTGCTAGACCATGTTTTCTAATGCTGTTTAAATACGTTGCCCTTTCTGGAGTTGCAGTACACAAAAAATTAACATTTACCAAATTCTAGCAACAATTTGTCTTTATAGGACTCAAGCTCAATAACCACCTTTAACCTTCTGCTTGCAGTCATTCTCACCTTTCTCCTTAGAGTTCAACTTAACCAACATTTAAGCAGACAGATACTGGCATTTCCAGCACACTAAGAGCTTCTGTTCAGCTCCAGCATCTTGTCCCTCTTTCTCCATTCTATTGTAAATATTTGTGCAGTTGCTCAAGGAACTAATACACCTGGGGGAAAGAAACAAACAAACAGACAAAAACTCCACTTTGCTTTCAACCCTCTCAGTCTCCTAATGCTACTTTGCCATGTGGATATAGAACCGATTTTGCTGACGTAAGAGAGGAGGTAGCATGGCTGAGTTTAATAGCTGGAGGCAAGGGGAGAAGAGGACATCTTTCAGTGTCTGTCAAACAGTATAACCTCAGTTCAACCTTTTATTTCACATGATGCCTCCTTCTATCGAATCCTTCACAATCACTGATATTTGTCCCATTGACTAAGTGCATCTAGTGGCATCTTACCCTGGGAGCTGAGAATGTCTGGGGCTGACTCTCACTGCCTGAGATGCTGTGAAGGAGTCTTGGCCACTGGGGTTCAACCTACAGTTAGCATCAAATATTCAGCGATAACAAATGGGCAGAAAGACTTTGCTGTGGCCTTTTTGAAAGACAGGAGTAAACCAAAAGCATATTTGTGCTTGCGTGTTCCCGTAACTAGACCATTAGCGCACTGAAGTCTTAGTCCAATTGAAAGTTCTTTGATTACGGTGCTTAAAAACGTGCCTTCATTACAAACTCAGTAGGCCCACTTAATTTGTAATTAGAAACATTAATAAGTGGTATAGGAAAATCAGGGCAGCCTGGAGGATTTGAGGATGGGAAATGCTCCTGAGAAGGACACTGATGTGTTGCTCAGGAGTGGAGCTGATCAGAAGCTGCTACCAGGCAACCTGGTACCTGAGGGAAACCTCCTGGGATGAAGGGCAGGACTTACCTCATCTCATCTGCTTCCAGAGGGAGAAGAGACTTGCAAGAGCCTCCTCACCACCGTCTGCTCTGAGCACAGACAGAGCTGGCCCACAGAATGCAGAGTGGAGCCACATGCTCTTTTCCTCAGGGCTGCTGGAGAACCAAATGCTGGCAAATGACTTCCACAGCAAATTTGGTTAAGTCTTTTGGGTTGGCTTTATCACATACGTAGATCAAAGAGAAATTGGGCCATCTCATTCAACAAAAAAGGTCCCAGCCCCTGGCTTTGTGTTGGTGCTGTTTGGATCAGGGCAGAGAAGTCCTAATGATCATGAAAATGACAGAAGCTTCTCTGACTTAGCATGGTCTTTGTTCCTATACCTGCGTTCTTGTTGAAGGCTTGTATGGGGTCCCTGGGATAGGACTTAGGCTTGACTCAACCAGTCATTGATTGAACATGGCTCTTGGATGTAGTTTTCTCACCAGCTATTTTGATGGTCCATTATTAGTTCCAGATACCAAAGTAACAGGACAGGAGAAGGGACCACAGACTGGTGACCATTTCAAATTACACAAAGTAACCAAATCAATCTCCTTTTATGAAGCCAAGAACATAACAGTGGTGGTAAAGCAACAGTTACTTGAAAAGACTATGGATTCCTATTAAGGGCACTCAAAAGCCATGACCTATTTTGGTCAAAGAAAGGCCTAGTGATCACTGCTGTTTCATGGCTCCCCTGCTAACTCTACTATATTGCCGTTTTGAAGGCAGGTGGAACTTGAGATGATGGCCTAGGCAGGGTTTGTGGGCATCCATCTCCTGCCAGTGCAAGCTCTGAACCAGAAAAGGCAACAGACAAGCACGTGATTGTGTCAGGGTTTTGAACTCTACCTCTTATCTCTGTCTTAGAGAAAAAGACTTCCCATGCCCAGTGGGAGCATATCTAGCACATTAAAGAGCAGCACTGGCCTCCTTCAGAGGAAATGCGCTAATGTTTTAGGAGGTTAGGAAGCAGAAGTTCAAGGTAGGTGATAAATTACTGTAGTTATGTTACTTCCCATCACCTGAAGTAAGGTAACTTGTTATGAGTATGCTTCGACTAAAAGCTGTTGTGCCTTGATAGAAAACCCCTCCGTGGAGATTCAGCCAGGGCAGCTCCTGCCCCTTCCCATCCTTCTGGCCTCATCCGTGCTTTCCTGCCCTGGCACTGATGTGAGCCAGACCAGGGAGCCAAAATGGTAAAAAGAAAATCCCTTCTTTGGAAGAGTGAGTTTTAACTGCCTCCCCGCAGTGCTGGAGGAACCCCAGTGTCAGCAAGGAGGATGATGAGGCGGAAGGGTGGGAATGGGAGCTGGGTACAGCAGAGGGGGATCAGGACTGCCTTTCAGCTGCACCGAGTTGTTAGACAGGCCTCACTGTAATGTCAAATCACACCTTGAGTTATACCATGCCACCATGGAGTCCAGCAATGTGAGTGTGTGGGGATGGGTTACCAACAGGTACCTGACAGGTGGTAACATGGCCTTCTGCCATTGCTTCACTTTATTGTCATATTATTAGTGCAATTGCCTTCTCACTCAAGGCTAGCATTACCTGCAGCCTTAAAAGAAGTGCTCCTGTTACCAGGTGAGTCCCATTAGCGCAGAAATAGACCTGGAGAGATCAGACCTCTTTGTGCAGGCCAACCCTGCAGCTAGGTTCTTGTCAAAAGATGCTAAATTAGAATTATAGCAATATACAGCACATGTAAAGCATGCATGCGTGTGCAACAGCATGCAGAAGAGGCTGAGCAGAAGGACATTTTAGGACAGAACTGATCTCACCTAACCCTAGACCTCTACAGTGTAGACAGCTACACTGATGGAGCTGGCAAAGCTCTCTTTGGAGTCAACTGGAGAGAAGCAAGCCCCTTCTGGAGGCCATTCATCCCATCCTGGTGTAGACACACACATCAAAACGTGACAAATACTTCTCTGAAATTTTAAAGAGGCTAAGTTCTCTATAGGCAACTATTTTTAAATGGGAGTCATGTCCTGTGAAGGCCTATTTCTTTCTGGCTGACACTGCAAAGAGCCTTCAGTGGCTTGCTGGAGTGCACACTTTGCTGGAGGAATCCCACCATTTCTCTTCCAGGGCCTGAAGGATGGGGAAATGTGAGCAACATATTTCTCCGTGTCTGCAGAATCATAAACACATTCTCATCACAAAGCAATAACTAAAAATTGCATCAGACTTGGAGGGAAAGGTAGTGATGAAAGAAGAAACTACATTCCATTCTCTGAAAGACAAAGAACAAAAAGCTTTTTGAAGGAAGAAGAAAATTGCCACAAATTCAGCTTTGTTCTGGACTGACACAGATATTTCTGTGCAGTGTGATGCTGACCACACAGCTGCTTCTTTGCAGCTAAGCCTCAACACCTGTAATGAAATTTGTTTGGGCTTGTTTCGCCATTAGCATCTTAAGATATATTTTTTGTTTAGGAAAGTGATATTCGGCTCCTTGTAAAGCCCAAAGTGGATGCTACTCAATTTTTTTCCTGAACATTAATCTACATTTAGGGCTGTGTAAGCCCTCAAGGCAGTAACTGTTCAGAAATAGCACTGTACTGTTCACTGTGGAAGCCCAGTCCTCTGATACTGTGTTTTGCCAGCTCTAAGGAACTGCTGACACACCTACGTCTCCTGGGAGTATAAAGAGGCAACATATTCTTTGCTGCCAGAAGAAACCCCCTGTTCAGGCACAGTTTCACTGGCACCATAGCCTTTCCATTGATAGTACTCATTTCCTCCAAGGGGTGGTGGTTCTGCCACACCAGTGAGAAATGAGGGTTTGTCCATTGAGCAGTATCTGCGGAAGGGATGTTTTGTCAACAGAGTGCACAGGTGCTGTACATCTGCGGTGCCAGAAGCGGTACCTATTGTGCTTGACCTTGATGTCTGCATGTTTCATTTCTTCCAGTGAAGATTTTGACTGTAATTTTGACTCTTTCTGTAGCTGTTGGTGATGGGCTACTTATATTAGTGGTAATAATGTTAATGGTTAATTAATATTAACCATTAATATTAATGGTAATAAACACTCTTCAGAGTTTTTTAAACAGTCACGCTTCATTACAGATTGGTAAACTTCCTTTGCAATCTATTCAAACTACATTTATTCTTAATATATCTGAGGTGCTTATGTAAATGTAAAATATATAGTTAAGAACAAGTTCTTCTCCCTCCTTAAATTTGGGCTTCATTTGCCATTTTACTTAAACGAGGGGGCACGACTGGCCACGGCACAGTAACATTTACCTGTTTCAATTAAAAAAACATAAACTTCTGTAACATCTTTGAAAGGAGGTGGGCATACACTCTGACAGCTTCTTTGTCCTTAAGAAGCATGCATAACCCCTTGCCTCTGGAATGAGAAAACATGGAAAACAATGTTGTCCCTTAAGCCAGACTGCTAAAATTTGATCCTCCAAGGGTTAAATTGTGTCATTCTACAGTTTCACTTCCTCTCCGTCAGAGACAGAACTACACTGTATGAAATAATTTGTTTATACTCCTTTCTTATTCCAGGCAGACTTACAGAGCACATTAGTATGACAACTATGTCTAACACTCTTGCATTCCTTTAGCACAGAGCAATTGAAAATTAATTTTTTGAGAGGGTTGGTTAGGGGTTTTTTTGGCCTCTTCTCTAAGTGGAAGTGATCCACAGAAAAATTTGCATTAGATATGCAATTGGCCCAGATATAAGCCTTTGCCCTGTAGAAGCATTTTCAAGTGTTTGGAGTTTTAGCCCTTGTCTCTAGAGACCAGTTATCCAGCAGATTGCTATGATTCTGTCTGTGATAGGTGTGATAGATGCATAAATTCGGTTATGCATTTCAAGTGGGTAAATTTAGGCTACTTTTAAACAATCACTTTTGATAATGTAAAGCAAAATGCTTTCAAAGAAGAAGTGTTATGAAGCCTATGTGCATGTCAAATCATAGATAAATGGCTGCTAGAAGAAAAGCTCATTGAAAGCTCTCAGCAGCAGCATGTGAGGTCATGCTATAGATACATTTAGTCTGAAGCACCTGAATGGGGACAAGGTGGAGACAAGAGGGGAAATTAGGGATGTACAAGGCTAATTTCAGACAGCGCTGTAACCTGCTCAGCATTCATGCTTAAGCTGTGCTCTCTACTCAGTTGTGCAGAATAGCGACAATATTAGTGACAACCTACAATAACTTTTTGGAAATTGCTGTAAAGAACAGAAGCAGGACAGAAGATCTAGCCGAAATAAG
This sequence comes from Apaloderma vittatum, assembly GCF_000703405.1. Classification (NCBI taxonomy): domain Eukaryota; kingdom Metazoa; phylum Chordata; class Aves; order Trogoniformes; family Trogonidae; genus Apaloderma; species Apaloderma vittatum. The sequence continues at coordinate 28,352 of NW_009695340.1, read as the reverse complement.
CAGGAAACACGCCTGCAAGGACTATATATGTATTCAAATGGGACAGAGGATGATCCTGTGGAGAGAATGGTCTCATTTCTCAGCTCCACTGCTTCGTTCCTCTGTCATGGTAGGTCATTTCCATCTGCCATTTCAACGCTGCTGCTCTTCCACAGTGAGAACCGTCTTCCCTCTGTCTGCTTTGAAATTCACCTCCCCAGCCTAGGATGGCAGGCTGCCACTGCCACTCAGGTTTTGCCAGTGGTGATTTAAAAGGAAGGTGGACAAATCCTTATGTGGCAGGACTGGAAAAGACTCTTCAGCTAGAACACAGGCATCACAGGAAAGATTTCTTGGCAATGGAGAAATACTTGAATGTTCTTAGTTTCAAGGAAACTGTTGGTAGTTTTCGTGGGTTGTTTGCCAAAGATTTATTATGCATGTGTATTCAAACAAAGGCCATGATATTTGCTTAGCAGCAGGAGAGAATTAATGTGTGACAATGCTCTCTTGCATCCGTTCCCCAGGATCTGGCCAAAGCAACTTTTCCATGCGCTGTATGAAAACAAGTCCTCTGAGCTAACTTCTCCTAAAGATGACAACTCAAAACTTTCTTCCATAGTTTCCTCTAATGCTGTTACTTATCTTCATACTCGTTTTCTTCACTCATTTGCTACAACCTACCTTTCACGTGCATGACCTCTGAGCCGTGCAGAGTTTACAGCCAGGGGACACATCACGTGGCATTAGCTCGGTTTGTCCACCCCAGGAATGTGCCTCCAATCCAGGCCATGCTCAGTAGGCACAGGTTAAAAGGCAGGGAGGAAGGAAGAAAAAGTTTCCTTAATGCTGAATGAGGAGTAAATAATGAAGTCCATGCCGCATGATGATTCAATGGATGAGAGAAACCCTGCGAGCTTACAGAGACCCTTTGGAGGAAAAAGCAGAGGCATGAAAGACCAGTGATTGACACTTAGTATTTGAAAGACATATAAACAAATCCTAGTTAAATCTTTCTGCTAGGTGAATCACTACCACCAGTATTAAAATATAAAAGACTATTGATGTTTAAAATGATTGCTGAGATGGCCATTATTTTCTAAATCTCTGTTTTCAGTTGCGCCTTATCTTACCTTTGGAAGTCAAATTTCTCCATGAGCCTTGACTTAGAAATGAAAAATTGGGGACTTTCAAAACTCAATTTCAAACAATGCTGTCCAGCATAAAGTAGACTCCGTTCTTCTGAAAAATGTGGGGCTGCCTGACATTTTCTAGCAAAGCTGTTGGCTTTATAATTTTCAGTCTTACAATTTTGACAGGTTGGGAAAAATGTGCAAGTAGAAATACTATACAGATATTAGGGCTTAGGAGAAATTGCTCTCTATTTGGCAAAAGTTGAATTTCACTTCTTAAATTCAAGAAAAAAACAGTAATTACTGGCAACACGTACCCTTGAAGAGTTTTGGAACCATTCTTTCAGCCACACATAATTATCTGATTGTATTAAAAGGTTTATTTGGAAGCATCATACAGCTTCTGTGTAGGTATGATAACACAAGTCGTCTATTCCGAGTGAGCACTGTTCAGATGTGCCCAAAGAACACGTAACCCACCAGTTGGTTAGCTGTGGTTGAGTTTGTAGTGCCAGAGCAGGGGGAAAGCAAACAGAATTAATTGCAGACCTTGTGGTGACCAGGGCTTCAGAGAACACATTCACCGTGGCCTAGATAAAATGTCTCCAAATGGAATTTTTAAAAAAATAAGGATTTTTAAACTCCAGGAGCATTTGGATGGCAGAAAGGAAGACACCCTGGTTTTGTGCCTCTGCAGTGGAAAAAGCTGCTCGTGAACAGCATTAACTCCATCAACTGAAACTTTTGCCTAGAAGTGCAGTTACAGGCAAGTACCTGAACTGTTATTAAGAGAAAAGCAGAAGAGCAGGTAGCCCACTTTGGGAGCAGGGGTTTTCTATCTGTGACCCGCAGGCTCGCTGAGCCCCGTAAGGCAAAGGTGAGCAGT
>NW_009695340.1:0-26323 GCF_000703405.1 Apaloderma vittatum | reverse complement strand
TGAACCCGATTTAAGTGTTTCCAGTTAACAGCTTGATAGTAACAAGGGGGCATGCGAGAGACTGTAAAGGCTGGCAGTGGCCCGCTTTTTAAAGCTCTCTAGGAACCACTGCTCTCACAGCAGAGGTGTATTTTTTAATTATGCTTTAAACAAATGCCTTTTATAAATGGTTAAGGACTCCACCTAGGCAGTAGCCTCTCACTGGCACAGATTCATTTCATTTCAGCAAAGTACTTAAGTACATGCTTAACTTTAACCACCTGAACTGTCCCACTGGAGCCACGGAGATGACTCATGAACTAAAGTTAGGCCCCTGCTTGTGTATCGTGCTGACTGTGGGCTTCTGTAGCATCTACTGCCAGATGTTTGGGAGAGGAAATGAAAGAAACTGTGGTGGACAGTTAAGGGAATAATTTACTAACAGAGTAAACATTGTATTGCTTCCAAATATCTGAAATGTGATCTAATGTAACTGTAGATATTTTGGTGGTCCAGACATAGGTTTAAACCATCTTTAGTCCACCTTGGGTCTTGATATTTTTTATGTTTATTCCTCTGGTTTCTTCTTTAATGCTACAGACTGTCTACATTAGGGTTTATCAACTTCACAGTTTTGTCATAATTTATGTCTGCATTAATATTCTTCATGCACTTACCATTAAATACAAAATTTCTGGGTAAGAATAGAAGAAAGAAAAATGCTCAGTGGATGTAACCCTGTGTTGTAGAAAGGCTGGAGTAAAAGATGGTGAGGTTTCCAGTATAACTCTACTTTTGCAATCCATACACTGTTTTTCTTTTTCTTTTCCTTTCCAACATACTAATATTTCATTTAGATTCTCTTCCAATAGCTCCTTATGGGAATACTGCACAATCCCTGCACAAACAGCATAGTGTTGGGTTAGTGTTAACAGGAGACTTCAGCCTGAAAATCTCAGTATAATTTTCTATGCCATAAGTGGCACCCATTACAATAACGTCTTTCATTCCGATTATACAACCCCGCACAATGCCCCACACTGGTCAGCAGTCAGAGCCCAGTTTTAAATGCAACCCCTTCCCACAAATCAACACACAGGCGGGATACCTCCAGTGTGTTCTCTGTAGGATGAACGAGACAATTGTCACTTGCTAGGATCTTGCGCGTTTTGTAGAAGTGCTGTTTGTTTGTGTAGCTCCGGGTTATGTGGAGGTTTAGAGAAAAATATTGTAGATGTGGCAGGCTGACACAGTCTCAGAGAGAGCAAGTGAAAGGTTTATTGGGGGAATTTCTTTCTCCTTGAATACAGCTTTCTCTGAGGCTGACACTTCATTTCTTCCTGGTGCCACCTCCAAGGGCTTTAATTCTCCAAGTCGTGGCAGTAGAATAAAACTCACCATCTCCTGTCTTTGTCACCAGTATGGACTTAGCCCAATGCCTCCTGGAATCGCTCTGGACTGTTCATGCGTAGGTAACCATCTCCGATCCTAGCTGAGTTACTTCCACTGGGCAAATAGTCTAAGCTGCTGTTGTATTTACTACCAGTTTCTTCATAATGATGAAGTAATGCCTGGGTCTAACACTTACTTTAAAAGCGGGTTGCTCCAGCACAGGCCTGAGACAGGCTAAAAGGGGACTGCATAGGAAGCCTCGTCTTGCTAATGCACGGCCAAGGGATTTTCTGCAGCGGAATGGAGGCCTGCAAGACAAGCCTTTCTGCAAGCATCAACTTAATTTTGAAAAGCACTGGAGAAATAGTACACAAGAGGCCACATGCAAAATATAACCAACTGCTTTAAACTCCTTCTGTATGAGTTCTGCCTTTCCTTAATGTCTGCGGGAACTCTTCCAGGAATTGCCCATGTGCTACAGTTTATCCCTCTACCTTAGTGTCCAGGAAAGCCTGATCTCAACATTAACTCAAAGATGGCATGGCGCTGATTTCTAAAAATGCTGTCTAAAACAGCAAACAGTGTTATTGTGAATATATACCTTATTCTTGACCTTACTTTCATCCTATATGACAGCTACCTTTAGTTATGTCATCTCCTATATGGCAGATCTCTCTTCCCTGCTAACACTAGAAGGGGAAAAAAAGGCTTGTTGTTTCTCTGAAGTACTAGAGTTACTTTTATTTTCCACCCAGAATAGCCCTTCCCACCATTTATTCTGTCTAGAGGAAGATCCCGGATAGCAGTGGGTGAAACATTGGTATTTTAGAAAGTTCCTCCACTGCTATTGGAGCAGAGAAGCTGAGAAGGAAGTAAATAGCTACAGTTTTTCAGGCTAACTGACTGCCTAAAAACTTCTTAACATGTATCTTTTTTTTGAATTGTTACTCAGCTTGCGGTCTACTTACAGGTCTAGACAACACACACAGCCACCATCGGTGTAGCTCCATACTGAATGTAAAATATAATTCAGAACAAAAATGAAATACTCAGCTGGGCAAGGGCATTCAAAAAGGTCATACGCTGTTTCTCTCTGGTAGAGAAAGAGGGTTTCTGTAGTAGGTAGTTCCTCTCTTCTGTGGCTTTTGAGGATGGTTTAGGCAAGGAGCCCACCCTCCAGGGAATTCTCTCCTTGCTCCGGGCAGCTGCCGTCAGGACCAGCAGCAAGAGCACAACAGGTTCTTGGTCTGAGCAAGCAGGGTGGCCACCGTTGGTACTGAGCTATCAGTCTGCTCGGAGCTTTGTAACCTGGGCTCATGCTCCTAGGCAGATTGGTGAAAAATATCGAGAACTTCATTAAAAGAGTAGATGCAGGTTCCTCAATATGCACCGATATAAAATTGTTTTGAGGCATGTGACTTTCTGAAGTGCATTAGCTGGCACTGGGGCTGCCTTAGCTTCCACGCCACTGAAATGCCTGCGTAACGTTCACAGCTGCCATTGGTGTTGCTTGTACTGGATCGTCAACCTCTCACCCTGCCATTATAGTGGAAGAAGGAAAGGGAGAGGACACAAAATCTCCTTCGCTCCTTGTGAAAGGAGCAGCTGCAGTCCAACTCCTGACACTCAGGACTGGGTCTGTGGGTCTCCCCATTAGGGTTTGCTGTGTATTCCAGCAGGAGACTTCTTACTCTGACCTATCTCCTTGCTTGTTAAGAAGCGAGAATGCCTTCATTCAGAACAGCTGCAGCTTTCTAAATAATGTTACAGCTCCTATTCTGGACTACATCCTAAACCTTGTTGGGGGATGGGGATAGGGCAGTCATTGCCCCTGTACAAGGTCCTGACGCCAGCTGGGTCCTTGGCACTGAGGTCTTAAGGTACTTCCCAAACCTTGGGAGATCTTGTGCCAGGGGGGTAGGTGGTATTATTTCAGAGAGATTTCCCCTTTAGTTCAAATCAGCTGATGTGAAAAAAAACAGCTTTGTCCCTCCAGGGACTAACATTTGTGTACTGTGGTTTGACCAACAAACTGAAATGTTTTAAGTGGCTTTTCACCTGTAAGGAGAATTAGAAGAGTGATGTATGGAGTCTTTTAAAAAGCAAAAGATGATTCTGGATTTGGATGTCAAATACTTGACTTGTTGGTAGGCTTAACCACAACAGCTTCCCAACTCCGGGTTTTTTGCTCTAAGCATTGGATATATGACTTTGCTACTCTTTTCAGGCTCACTCTGGTTTGTGGGGTGTTTTTTTAATCACAGAATGTTAGGGGTTAGAAGGGACCTCTGGAGATCATCTAGTCCAACCACCCTGCCAGAGCAGCATCATTTAGAGCAGGTCATGCAGGAACGCATCCGGGCGGGTTTTGAAAGTCTGCAGAGATAGAGACTCCACAACCTCTCTGGGCAGCCTGGGCCAGTGCTCTGTCACCCTCAAAGTAAATAAATTCCTCCTCATGTTTAGCTGGAGCTTCCTATGTTCAAGTTCGTACCTATTACCTCTTGTTCTATCACTGGATACCACTGAAAAAAGACTAGTCTCACCTTCCTGACACCCACCCGTTAAGTATTTACGAGGATTGATAAGATCCCCCCTCAGTCTTTTCCAGACTAAAAAGCCCCAAGCCCCTCAGACTTTTCTCATAAGAGAGATGTTCTAGTCCCCTAATCATCCCCGTAGCCCTTTGCTATGTATTATTTGCTGTGTAACATTACTGTGCATATTTACGGGTGAATTTTTTAATCTATATTTCTGAGAAAAAAAATATTTTTTATAAATGCATGGATGCATATAACAATTTAAACTGGTATATTAAAAATAGCAACATCAAAAGAGCTCTTATCTGAGTAAACCAACTATGCTACAAAGCAGCTTTATAGAAAAAGTGTCTTGTAATGCTCATTTCATTCTTGTAAACAATGCATCTTTTTAAATGTGGACTGCAAAAATTACACACAATACTTTGGTTCAGAAATCTGCTGGCTGATTTTCTGAATCACTGTTTTTAATATAGGGACTGTGAGCGTCTAAGAAGGGCTCTATATATAATTCTGAAGCTCCATCTCATTCAGTTGCTGCAGCTTACTTTAACCAGTTTCTCTTGATTCATTTTTTTGCTGAATGCTGAGCATTTTAAGAGTACAGACTGAGCAAAAATGCTCTTTATAAATCATTATAGTTTGCAGCTCCATGACTTCCCAAGAGGTTATTATATCTCAAGCAGTGAGAAACAACTCTCACCGAGTAAGAAATTATTCCATTGTGCAATATTATTCAAGCAATTAGAAATCATACTGTGTACAAAATACTGTACCTCTAGGTAGCAATTTTGGTGTTGTATCATGCCTGCTGAAGTGTGTAGCTACAGCAAAGGAAGTACTACATTAAGACAACCATTTTTAAAACAATAGGCTAACAGAATCAGAAAAAAACCTATGTACTGTAATTGCAGTGCACCTCTCCATTGGCTTTAGAAGTCTCAATTCCCCACTTCAGATTCTCCTGGATTCTTAACTTCTCTGCCATTCATGAACACTCCATCTGATCAAGGAAAATGAGATGTATTTCTTTGAAACCCATCATAGCAGTACTTTATAGTATGAAGTCCACAGAAGCAAGAGGGAACATGCACTTTTCTTCCACAGCACTCCTGACTCTTAACTGTTCCAAAATGCCCCAGTGTTGCATTTTTCTTGGCTTGTACATCAGACTGCCATAAAACTAAGCAGAGCATTTCTAAATATTTCCTTCTGAAGACCTGCAGTCAGCCTTTTTCTTTAGAAAATTAGGTTGTATCAGCATATTAACTTGAAGCATCGTGTTAAACCCAGCTTTGCAAATTATATAGCCATGGGTTAAGAGGGACAAAGCTTAACAATTACCCAGCTCTTCGGGTGAATCTCATTTATAGGCAGAAGCAGAAATAGACTGATTTCTTTTTAAAGTCGGTTGGTACAAGCTCCATTCAAGAAGCTCCCAGGCACTATTAATGAAAAAAAGTCTCACAACATGCCACTGAGGTATGAAGGTGCAAAAGCATGGTTAATAACTATCTAAAATTCACACTGTCAGTGCCAGATCTGACTACAGAAAGAAGAGTTCCCATCTTGAATGATTCTGGAAGGTATGTTATAAAACAGAACATTTTTTCTCTAAAGAAGCAGGGGATCCATGGTGTGTGCTGGTCCAGCATTTTGACAACCACACTCAGCTGTGTAGGGCGGGAACATCCACACTCTAAACCAGGCCCAGAGAGCAGCATGGTGTTACATCAGTGTTTCCTCACAGGACAGGAGTGAGGATGTGACTCTGGTACTCATGCCTTTGTAACTGCTTGATACATCTGGCAGAGAGCCCCCCTACCCAAGTCTGAGGTCGGAGCATCCTGCCCCCACAGCTGGCATGTCCTGTGTCCCTGGGGAGGCAGGAGACACACTATGAGTTAGGTCTTTATGATCCTTCTCCACAGCTGTGCCCTTCAGATATTGCTGAGGGGCTTCTTGCCATACACTGAAATTGCCAGGCACACACTCGAGGGGCTCAGGAGAACCTGGGGTGGGCAGATGGCTGCAGGACTGGAGGATCCAGTGCTGAAGGGCACTGGACCAGTCTAGCCTAGGTTTTCTGAATCAGTGCAAGTGACACTCTTGACACTGGGCCTCCTCAGTATAAAAGCATCCATAAAAGCCCCAGTGTTGGGGAGACGGAAGGAGTGAGTGAGTGTGAGAGGCAGGAAAGCACCAAACATTTCTCTGTGTAATGGCTACATTTCATAAGGCTTTCTGTTACCATGGCAATGAGCATGGTATAAATACCTAGACAGATCTCCCTTGTGGCAGTGCATTCTGCTGCTCCTGTGCTGCAGGGCCAGTCTGTGTACAGACATTTTGACGGGCTTCTTAAAAACCTCTCTGGTAAAATTGTCAATGTTTTTGCTCCATTTCAAACCAATAGTCCAGTGGGCAAAAGTGTTCTTCCCACTTCATTCACTACAATTTACTTTCTGGCCCCTCCAAATAAGCAGTTTTCTTTTTTTTTTTAAACATAAAGGTGGAGGATTAAGCCCTTATTAAATTGTATTCAGTCTAAATAATCAATAGAAGAGCTACACTCTGTTTGCTTTAGTTGTATTTTAAGTCAGACTCAGCACAAGCATTTCCAATAACAATTTTGTGCAATCAAAACTGCTAATGCTGTTGAATTCTGAGTTATAACGGAGTTTTAACAGATCCAGGTTAGCCAGTCACAGAGAACCATAGCCTTAAGCTAAGAGCAATAATTAAAAAAAAGAAAACAGAAAAAAAAGTGCCTATGTTTCATAACATAGAAACCCTTCAAGTGATTTTACCAAGATGCTTGCAGTCTTGCATGAGATGCAGACTGAAATAGGTGGATTTTGTTTTAAAATATCAATCATGACTTTATGTATACAATCTAAGCATCTTTAATTTAAAAGGTTCAGTGCCTCCTTGTTCATCTGGCAGGTATGATAATGGCAGCGACCAGATTTGCCAGGACATCTTTTCTCCAGTCATGCCCTGCTTTTTGAGCGTACAACTGTAAAGAGGAAAATAAAACAGCAGAAAGATATATATGTTCTCTTACATTACATCAGTGCAGGAAGACAAACTACTCCAGATGGGGAAAAAGCATGTCTTCATTTTGAAATGCAGTTTGCTATTACATTTAGGTAGCTAAATCAAACTCAAATCCAAGGTAAGATAAGAGAGTTGGTATTTTTCACATAAATTATCTGGGTAAGTTATGTATGGGAATCCCACATAGGTTAACCCAACCTGTTGTGTGGAAAAAAAAACAAAAATGTCAAGCTGCCTGATTTTATCTTGTGATATTTAAACAGAGGATCAAGACAAAACAGGAATGAGAGAAATGTGTCTTGAAAGAAATCCATACTAGGATGCATTTCTTCCCATAGTCTTCCAGTCCCTGGTAACAAGCATGTAATAAGGAATCACATGGGGCTGGGAGTAGGAGGCAAGTCATGGAAAAGACAGGCAATAGGATGGAAGAAGCCTTCCTGGTACCAAAACTGTGTCGCTTCTGACAAGTTGAAGTTTTCCAGAGCAGTGTTTATTCTCCCTTCAACTTCTGGACGATATAGGGAAGAGGTCAGCACAGCCTGAAAGTGAGGTAGAAGCAAAAAAAATACATGCCTCTCTTAGCCTAACTGGCATGGGTTTGCAGCTGATATCATGAAGAGTAATACTTTATTAATTCAAATTCATCAGCCCTCTTAAAATGTGTCTGAACTTCCTCCAGCAAAAATGGTGTTTTTCCATCTCCTCACTGTTAATTTCTAAAGCAAACAATTATAAGTAACAAGGCAGAGGAAGAGAGACTGCCAAAGGAGTTTGGAAGAGGAAAATCTGTGTCAGTGACTGAGAGCTAGTCAAAATGTATGTTTATAACACTAAACATATTTAAGATACAGTTCTAACAGAATTATACCGTGGCCTCATGCTAAAACTGAATAACGGCTTGTACAACACTTTACACGAAATAATGTCCTGATCCTGCAGTACTTTTAAATTGAAAACTCATCCAAGAACTGAGAAAGTGAATTGACCTTTCCTTGGAGACAGGTGAGGTGATTCATACAGTGAGTGACTGGAGAGGGAAGGGGACAATGCATGAGTCACTTCTATTTATTATACGACAAGCATTTTTTCCTAATTGCTTGCTTAATGAACTTTCATTTCCATCTGCTGCCCTTTGACCACAACAGAGCATGTAATCCACAGTATTTATCTTGTATTTGCTTCTTAATGGTGAAATAGATTATGGAGGCTATTTGGTGGAGACATACAACGTGAAAAAGGAACAGAAAATACTTGCTTGTCCTGAGAAAACATATCTTAGCCATTGGCTTTGTTCTGATCCAAGACCTGTCATCTCAGCTGAAGCCAATGGAGATGCCAAAATGCATGAAAAAATGGTTTCCTTATCACCTGGATCTTTCAGGTATTAACTAGTGAGAAATATCCCACTGAGTTAGATCTATAGCACCCCTTTTTCCAATAACGGCTGAACCTGCATCCCTAGAAAAGTTCAGGAAAAGAGGGCAAGCATATTCCAAACATTTCCCTGTCTCTAGCAGTGTATAGCTCAAGGATTTGCCCATTCTTACCTTCTTGGGACAGATTTCCTGTATCATGAGGATATTTTTTTTACAGGTACAAGTATCTACCTGCACACTGCATGGGCTACAGTTGCTCATTGCTTTTGCCCTGTATGTGCTTCTCTGAGATTGCTCCTTTATGAATGATGTATATGTAAATGTAAATGTAAATGTAAATGTAAATGTAAATGTATATGTATATGTATATGTATATGTATATGTATATGTATATGTATATGTATATGTATATGTATATGTACTGATAAGAGCTCCATCATCCCAGGTGATTCCCATTAAATTTGAGCATAGCCTATCAGAATGAAACCAGGTTTGTTTGCAGATTGGTATATGCTATTAAAAAAACAAACCCCAACCTTCAAAAACAATCTAAAAAACATACTATACTTAAGCAAATATTACAATTTTAAAAGTGTTCATTTGGCAAGTAATATATAAAAATACTAGGAATGAGTTGCAGGGTGAGGTTTTTTAACATTTCCCTTCCACATCAGCAGAATGTTGTGTCCCTGATGTGCCAATATCAGTTATATGCTGAGAGATTTTCCTCTAAGAAGTGGTTTTTAACTTTTAAATCAGAACACATGCATGAAGGTGAACATGCTGTTGAGGTAAGAACACCGTGACTTCCCTAACAGTGACAGTGTCACCATAGTCTATTGGTGACATGCTCTGTAAAAAGATGTATTTTTCCATAAAGCCTTTCCAGTAACTTTGGGAAGCTGCAGGAAGGATAGCCTCTGATGCCACATACTCTGATGTGCCAATATCAAGGGCATAAAACCCAGGATGTCCCAGATAGGGTCCTGCATAGCTTCACCTGTCTATCAGAAATGGAACAGGGAGCCCTGGAGTGTGTTAGAGACAGCTTCATAAAACATCAAAAAGGGGAAAGAAATGCAAATGTTTCCTTTTCTTCATTTGATTTCAGGACTGTGGGTGAGTTTGTCATGCCTTGCCATGGTCTTTACAGTGAGTAAAGGCATTTTTTTCTCTACTATTATCACCAAGAGGTGATATCTATGTGACTGCTCTGCATTCAGCTGGCACTTTTGACAGTCTTGCCTGCACTCTGTCCACCAGCACTTGAAAGTGGCCTGTAACCTTAGATTAAAGGGATGACTCTGAAGTGCTTATGCATGTTCCTGCCCAATGGCTAGCTGCTCCATCAAGTCTTGCCCACAGAGGATCCGCAGCAAACGAGGACTATACCCGTGGTAGTTACTCAGGGGAACATTTTGCCTAATGCCAGAGGAGATTTTAAAATGGACAGAGAAAGAAAAAATATTTTTGCAAGATACTGAAACCTAAAAAAAAATAGCAACAATCCTTTTGCAACAGATTCCATAAAAATACACCCCACAATCCAGGGTATGGGTCTCTGCTTACTGTGCTGTTAAATCCCTTGATATTAACTATGAAGGCAGCAGTGTATGTGCGCGTGTGAGCGAGTGTGACAGCACTTAGGAAGATGAGAACAGAGCTTGTTTCTTTCTGACTGCATTTTAATGAATGAAAAATGAAAATTCAAAGCCTTGCAGTGTGTGATACTGATCTCCACATTTGGCATCTAGGATTGATTCTGCAAGGCTGCTGTGTGTGGATCCCCCTCCACACCTCTGCCAGAGCCGCAGGCACGGGGAGTGTGGCATCCAGCCCCAGGTGCTGCTGTGCTCTTGATTCCTGGGGACATCATCTCATGATAGCCAGGAGGAAAAACAAAACAGAAATCCAACCTGGCAGCTGAGGAGTTGGTTTATGGAGTTAGAATTTGGAAGAGATGGCAGCAATGCCTGACTACCAAACTACTGTGTTTGCTAAATATTTAAGCAGATAATGCAAATAATTGGAGCTAAAACCAATTCTTTCTGAGAAAAGAATACAGAGTGACAGGATGGGATACTGTTTGGCTTATGTTAGGCATATTAAATGAATCTTTGCCAGTGTTGATAAGTCTGTCAATCCACAAGAGGGAAAAAATACGCCTTAAAGGAAATAAGCATAGCAGGAAAAAGAAAATCTGTATTCAGGACAATGCTCTGGGTACCGGATTGTAGCATTGATGGAGAGAGTGGAGGGGAAAGGGAGAAGCCCATACTATTCCATATTGCTGTCCTGATTATCAGGCAAGGTGGTTGAGGCAGTGTGAATTATTTAACCTTAAATAGACGTGTAAATAAGAAGTAAATATTATCTCTGACCCTTTTAAGCTTTTTTAATAGTTGTAGGGTGGTTTTTTTAGATTCAGGAATTGAGAAACACACAAGGAAGCTGACAACGATATACCTGGAGGAGAGTGCAGAGCAGCTACCTCTGTTGTTTCTCATGGATGCTCTATTCAAGATAGTGACGTGAAGACAGTCCTTACCTGAAGGAGTGGAGGACACTGACTGGAGGGTGAGCTAACTCCACTTCTTTTGTTCTAGCTGAGTAAGTTAACATTTTTAAAGCATCCAACTGCAGTTCTGGTTGAGAAGTCATACGTCTGAGCTAGCTCTATGTGGTGCCAGACTTAATAACCCCTGCTGAAAGGCAGGGCCATATTTGGATGACTATACAGGTTTCTAGACTGTAGCTGGATAGCCAGCCTTATTGTCAGACTTACTAAATGCCATACAAAAATAAATATTTAGACATCTACACATAAAAATGCACACTTGATAGGTTTATAAAAGTGCTTATGTACTTAGGTGCCTGCTCTTAAATCAGTGTGAACCTTAGGTAATAAGGTTCTAGAAATCACACTAAGCATGGAGCTTGCTCTTCCACCTAAATATTCTGTAAGATCCACCCCACTGACTGCCAGTGAGGCCTTAAGTACTTGTATGGCTCAGTTCTCTCTGAAAATGGAATGGAGAGCTGTGTGTCATGTAAACACTTTTATTGTTTCTGTTGTTTTCAGCCACTTGAAAAAGAGATCAAAATCAAAGATAATGTGCATAATCTTCTTAACATGCACATGCATTTTTACTGCCCACATCAGCCTATGGCCAGCATTCACTCCCTCTTCCATTGCTTCAAGACATTAGGCTGTGAGGATGAACAGAAGATGCCCAAAGCAAGGAAAGATACAGAAAGATGTTGGCATGTCCAGGGCAGCAAGGAGCACAGCTCCTGTGCCAGTACCAGCCAGAGCCCATAGTCACAGGCTTAAAACCACTGGTTAGGGCTGGCCACGCTGCTGCACAGCCCTGGCATAAAGCAAGCCCATGCAGTATGCCCCTGATGTTGACCCATGAGGTCCTACAGAATGCAGTATTTACTGCAGGAATGGAGGGCAATACCCTCTGACACGGCAGGGTCGTTCACAAGTCGTTCTGGAGGCACCTGGATTCACAGTAATGAGGTATCTCATGCAACTGCCCAATTGTTCCTTCTTTCTCCTTCTTTCGTTAACTTAAGTAACCTTGGATTTGCATACCTATCTGCAACAAACTCTAGACTCAGTCACTGGACTAGCTGTCAATAACAGTCAGATGATGGCCTGGCCTACTTTATATGTTAACAGCATCTCACAGCTGAATAAAGGGTTGATTAAGAGCAAACACTGTAGAGCAATCTGTAGAGACTGTTCTACCTCTGACTGATAGGCAGACTGTGCCCCTTTCTTCTCATCTGAGGGATTTGCACTTGACCAGAGTTATAAGTGTATTTATGAATTCCAGGCTTTATTATTGTGATTCCCTATTCCTGAATATACAATTGCTAAGTTTAAAGTGAAAATAGATTCAGAACATCACAACCTCTCAAAGGCACAGCCTGCAGCCTCATCCTTTATATCCTATTCTCTCCTCTGCTTCTACCCCAAATACTGCAAAAAAATGAAAAATCCTGTTTTCCTTTCCAGGGCAGTGGATAATCTACCCAAGTGCTGGCTGCACAGCATGTCATTCACATCTCCCACAACAGCTCCAACAGACAACTGTAAAGAGCAAGTTTGTGTCAGGGCAACAACTGGATCTTTTAGAAGTGAACAGGAACAAGCTATACTTGTTTCGAAGCGAAATTCAAGATAATTTCTTCAGCTCCAGACCTGCTATTTACCATTTGTGAGGGATACCTAGATTCCAATTAAGAATGCTATAAAGCCACATATTTAGAAAAAGTGAGAGGAAACTGCATGCAAACAAAATACATAGAGATGAGCACACACCTCCAAGCATTCTTTAAAAAGCTGCCCAGTCTACCAGGTACGGTAATACAATCTTATACTCTGGAGTTATACAAAGGTTTGAACTGCTTCAGAAGAAAAAAAGAGAGAGGACTGCTGCAGTGTCAGGATTACTAAGCACTTAATGCAAACACTAATGATATTTATCCTTTTAATAACGCAAATGTCTTTCTGCAACCAGTTGAATTCCAGCTGTATATGCCCTATCCTGAAGGGCAAAGCTGTCAGCATGCATGGCTTTACAACACAGTGCAATGGGCACAATTCATCTCTGGGGCAAGATGTGGCAAATCTCAAGGGAGAACCACATCCCTCCTACACTGCAGAGTTCACCTCATGCTCTCACACAGAAAATGTCCCAGAGCTTGGTGGCATGGCAAGGGGCCAGTGGCTCAGCTATTTGATTAACATAATGGCTAGTGTCTTCCATTGAGAAAAGGTTGTACCTGAGAGGTTATAACCAATATTAACTCTGAAATTACATTTCCAGCCTTGCTCTTGCAAGAGGCAAGTTTCTCCTGCACCACATTACCTGAAAGCTAGCAACTTAGTTGTGCAGGCCCCTGAGGGTCCATTGATTATTTTAAAAGGCTCCATGAAAGGTAATTATGAAAAGATTCATTACACAGGACAAATCCTCGGGGATCTGCAAACTGAAAAAAAAATAAATGGCTGAAAATCACAGGTTTAGGCCGCTGCTCTCTTCTTCCTTCCTTGAAGCCTCTACTGGCAAGGTATGGAAATGCTTTCAATTATCTCCAAAAAATGACAGAAAATGAAGGCACTTGGCACCTTGCACAATCAGGTACTTAATGTCCTTCCCTCCCTGGGGCTCTGCCACTGACAGCAAAGGAACAGATAACTCCTGCTGCTCCCACCAGGCTGGTTCTCTGGGTTATCCACCTAAACACACTCACACATCCATTCGCTCCCTCATAATTTATTCATTCAATTTATTTATTTATGTAGGTCAGTTTCAGTAGTAGTTTTACAAATAATGGCAGAAGCGAAAAGAGCAAGAGAGAAACAAAGTTAAGGAGAGAGCTGGCAGCATGCAGGGAACAGCAGGGGAAACTACTGAAAACAAAACGTACACTAGAGGATTGTTCCTGATCTTTTCCTCAGGCAGAGCCTGAGCAAATTCCAAGTGATATCAGATTTACCAGCCTTTGCTTGACACTGACTTCGCACAGCCAATTCATCTGATGCTCATGCTCTGGTCTCTGGACATACATGGTCTTTCTGATTCTACTTGAGGCCTTTCAGACCTCTCTGAAGATTACTTCTGCGTTTAGAGACCATCATTTTGTTTTTCCGGGCCTTTAGTCATTTAGTCATTAACTGTATTATAAAGCTTTAATCCACAGCGGTCTTTGCAGTAAAAGAACAAGCATGTTTACGTTGCCTAACCTATGCATCTGAATTAGATTTCTTCCTTTTATTTTCTATCTAGCTACCCTCTAAAGAAACTCCTTCTTCTACACTGACTCCACAGAAACTCTAAGGAAATTACCTTCCTAAAGATGTAATCGGACTAGGTGAGATCAGCTGATCTTAAGGCTTTCTGTCATTGAAAGAAGCAGTCTTGTTCCTTCACCATGGATGTTTTTCCCTGTCTTTTTCCTCTTCCTTCCCTTAATTCCATCCTTGCTTCCTTACAGTACTTTTGACGCTCACCTGACCCCTCACTGAGCTGATTCAGCTCACTGAACTGGCAGAAAATAAATCCAGGGGAGTGAAAAAAGGATGGCTTTCTGGTGGGTTAATGAGCTGGATCAGCTCAGCAAATATGAAAGTCAGCCCAAGGGTGAGTCAGGATCATGTAGGAGGGAGTGAAGAGCAAGGATTGACCCTTTTCACAGCAGAAAATAATCAAAAGTGTTCCGTTTGTCTCCAGTGACAGTATCCCTAGTTGGGAATATAATGCAGATGCCTAGAAATAGAGGGAATTTATCCTCACTGTTCTAGTTATGCACTAATGAATATATACTTCATTTTCTTCCATTTCTATGCTCAGCTGGCATGTTCTACCACAATTCATAGCATGAAAGTGTTACAGAGATCCCTTTCAAGCACAGCATCTCTATACCTCTAGGAAAATGTCTCTCGGTATGTTACAGCAAATATGTGAACAAACCTTGGTTGCTCTGTCTTTTGATGTGTTCAGGTCAAGACTGGACACCTTCTTCAAGATACACTATGTCAAAGACAAGGTATACTTCATTGAACATGTTACGCTCAGTAACAGTGCTAGTTCAGTGAAAACGAAGGGTCTGTGATGCATAGGATGTCAAAGGAGATAATCTCATATTCCATAAATCTTAAATTCCATAAATTCCAAAGGAGAAAAAAAAAAGAAACTAAAGGAAGATTTTTGGGGTAATGAGCACAAGTAACTCCCATTGTTCTTTCAAAACAAAGAGGACTTCTCCCTGTGCCCTTCGTCTTGGATTAGTAGTTTGTCCCCACTCAGAACATCGTCCTTCATTACCCAACAGAAGGAGAGCTCCCTTTCTTTTGATCTGTGAACACGAGCACTGAACCAGTAATTACAGAAACTGCAGGTCCTCTCTCTGTTCCAAAGACCAATTTTGGAATGTATGTGTGGCATCTCAGCATTCTCCCAGCAATGTACTGGAGATGTGTTTGTCATTGCTGCTTCTCCCATGACAGAAAGAAATTATGTGTTCTGCCCCAGCCTTTCATGCTCAGGCTGTGATGGAAGCACACGCAGAGCGCACACTCCAAAGGGTCCAAGATTACATACTACGTGGAGACCTTTCGAGTCCCTCAAATGTAATCTCTATTCTGATTTCAACATTTGCAGGAAATACTTTATTTCAGCAAGGTTCTCATCCTCTCTTCACGGGTTAAGCAGAAATATATTAATTTCCTATCTGCACTGTAAGTTTTTATAATCAGAATGCATGCATATAGTCTGAACTAGATATTGAAGTGGTAAGTGTGTGCCCTAGCAATAGGTTTGATAAGCAACTTTTTGTAAGAGTCCTTAAACCAGTGGCCTAATCGGTATCCTAATTAGCTCTCATTCCCATCAGTCATGACAAGTTATGGATCACATTTCTCCTGCCCCAGTCTGGTTTCCTTTGGCTTTCTACAGTTTCTTCATTTCTCTGACTTTCTTCCTTTTTCCTGTGACTGACATATTTTTTTTTCTGGTCAAAATTTGTCACAAGGTCCTACCCATGGTCCAGAAATACTGTAAATAGTGAGTCTCGTTCTGTAGCAAGTTGGCTTCCTGTTGCAGCATTGCACATTAAGGCAAACCACATCTCTTCAGAGATGGACCCATTTTAAGAAGTTATTTGTGGGGTGCAGAAGATCATAAGTCATTGAGAGAAAGGGCTTAGATGACTCCTTGAAAAATTAGGAGAGTAGGGAAGGCATTCTGACATACTGAGACACTGGAGTCGGATGAGAGGAATAGCATTTGCAGGTTGTTCTGCTTATGGACTTAATCTCTCCAAGACACTTTGAGAGGTTTATGTTTGAAAACAAAACGCTGCTCTGAAGGGAGGAACTAAGTAAACTATTGAATACAATTGTTTGTTCTGGGCTAGAAGACAGGCTTTCCTGCTTTGGGAGGAGGGTGAATGACAGCCCCCATCCTCAGTGTTCTTTGCTATTTCTCCTGCACTTTTTGAATATCATGATTTATTACTCTTATCAAAGGAGAGAGTAATGTCTGTGGTCAGGTTCAGCCTTCCCTGCTGCTGTGTACCGTGTACACCTCCGCTTCCTGTGTCTGTGCATGTGCACAGGAGCTGCACTCCCATCAGCTCCTTCGGGCATTGGGATTAGATGCATGTGAAGAGTCTAAGTTCTCCCATTCTCAGGCACCCATGTAAAACACTTATAACTGATAAACACTTGCCATGTCATTCACTTGTCCTTTTGCCTCTCTCTCCAAGAGGCGGGTATACAATTTACTAGTGCAGTGAAGTCCTAGAAACAATTTACTCATGTCATATAATATTATAAACGAAGCAGTGATATAATACAGACATGAGCTGTGAATTTCTTTAACAGACAAACTTTGGGGTAAAATGGAGAGCTCCACATGAGGGCTTAGACTCAGCACACTCTGGGGAAGTTTTCATTGTTTTCTTGTGACATTTTAGACTGATAAATACCACTTATGCATAGAGATTTGTTGCTCCTTTCTGACTGGATTAACTGCAGTTAAGCTAGAACTTCTTTGCACAGAGAAATGGGTCTAAGCAGCTATCCTGCAGTAGATATTCTGCACTAGAGGACCATGTGGTTTTTTTTCACCTTTTAAAAACAAATTAAGCTAAACTGCAAGAGGCCACTCTTTCTACCAAATGAAAGGACCTACATAGGGAAAGGTGCAGAATAATCATGTTTTAAGTAAATATGTTCACTGATTTACCAGCAGCTTTCCCATGTACACAAGCCCATTCCTAGATATGTTAGTTTCCTTTTTATTTACATTCTAGCAAGTCAAAGGAAGAGGAATTGGTTGTGGTTTGCGTTCCTTGCTTTCCTCTAGAAAATGTTCTGTGGGGCATTACTGTCCTGTGTTTTAAATTCTTACCTCTTGCTGTACTGTTATTTTATGTACTGTACTTCTCACTAGTGCTCTACGAGATGCTAAGGAGAGGGGGTTTTGTGCATGTCTCTGTAAGTAAGCATATATACATTTAGGAAAGAAAAACCAAACAAACCAAAACCGAACCACACCAGAAAAAAAACATCAAAATGACCTCCTTCAGTCTGCTCCAGAGCAGCTTTAACGCAAACTACCTGATAAGTCTAGTTCAAATGTTTGTGCAGGGAACAGGTTTCCAAATGCCTGTTCGGGAGACCCCTGATTAGATAATACATAACAGAGAGAAACCGTGGCTTAGAGGACTTTGTTTTCATTTGCAGCTCATTAGGGGCAGCCCAAAGCCAACTTAAGCTTCCTGGCTGGGATCAAGATAAAACCAGGCACAGACAAAACAGGGCTGTTTACACTCGGTACAGCTGTACCCTCACTTCTCCCGTGATCAAAAAATAATAAGTCACCAAAGGAAGAGGCACTGTCTTCAAAAGCCTCAAACCCATCCATTCCAACTGGTGCGATCCAGTCATTCCAGGGGGTACTTGCACTACAAAACTGGTCAAGGAAGGTAACCTTCTGGCAAAGGGCCCTACATCTATGAAGGTGGCTTTACCCTCCTAGAGTTTCAGATTCCAAGAGGTTCATCTAGACCAAACTCTCCTCCTGCTGCAGAGGATCAGACAGGGGCCAGTGGTGAAGGCAGGCCATTAGCAGTTCCACCTAGATTGCCACAAAGGCCACTCTTGAACCAAATTAAGGCCACATTAGGGGCAGGAGAAGGACAAGTGCGCATGTTTAACTAACTCCATTTCAAAATTAATTTAGTTAAATCGCTATAACTTTCATGTGTGAGAAAGATTTATTGTCTGAAAGCTAATTCTAAATTAAAATGAGAAATACAGCGGTGTCATCTGTTAAAAAGGAGACATGGGCTGAAAGTACTGCTGAATTGCATGATGGCTTCTAAAAATATCAGAATGCAAGGATTATGTACAAGTGAGTTAATAAGGTGTTATACTGCATTCTGAGGGCTGCTTAAAATTAGCTGTGAATGTGTTTTTGCTTGTCCTAAATACACTACAGAAAGACACTTGGTGGGTTTTCTTTGCATCTCTTTCCATCTTTCTTTGAGCTGTCATACTCTGAAAAGTCTGGCTCTGTAGGCACTAGAGGGAGAAAGATAGCATTGCTGTTGCTCTTCTTCCCAATCGTGCTCTCAAGCTTGAAGGAACCAATTTTAATAAGTGACGTATAGAGGTGAAGCTCAATCATTTCTCCATACAATTTATTCAAGTGCGTGCTAGGCCTACATCGTACAGTGCTGTAAGTTCCACTGAAAGGGCCTTTTCACAAGAAGTGCCCATTTTTAGGATCAGATCATTTTCTAAAAAACAAGCAAACAAAAGACAGAAGGGGCTACAGCTTTCCCAGCTGAACCTTAACTTAAAATAAATCATTGCTAGGATTTACTGAGATTCTACTATGTCTTCTGTGTTCTACAGCTGTGCAGGAAGGTAACAATTTTTAGCATTTTGCAGACTCACACAGCACTGTAACAAGGCACAGCCTGTCAATTACCTTTGCAATAAGTGGGGCTTGGAACCTTCTTCTTCGAAGCTAAAATGCAAGTTGCACAAATCGTGGGCTATATGCAGATCCCAGGACGCGGTCTGTGCCCCACAAAAATCTCTGAACAACTTCTCAGCCAAATGCTGCCTGAACCCTCACAAAGCGCTGCATATCCCTCTGGCTATGTATAGTTAGGTTAAGTTTGTGTTTCCAGGAAAACTAGGATCCTTGCACAGAGGTGTTTACACCCTCAACCTACATTATCTGACCTTCCAAAACTAGTACTGGCTGGAACTGCTGCCTGTGTGCATGCCCCTACGGCATCTGAAAGGAATCTGCTCCTCTCACTCATAAGCAAAATATCCAACAATCCGCCAGAGGACCAATATTCCTGCACTGCTACAGATGTAACATTCTGTCGTTTCACTGTACTTTTTATGTTTTAATGGACAGTGAGTGTTGCTGGAGTTCACTAAGTCAACCAAGTTTGCAGTCACACAGCTAAACATGTCATCAGGGCTCCAGTCTCTGGAGCCAAACCTGTTCTGGCCAAAGAAGATATCTTGGAGCTTTCTGACATATGCAGAATTTAGATAAATTTCTTCTAACTGCTACACAAAGCGCTGGCTTTTCCTTTCTGGAAAAAAAAATAAAACATTTATCCCATTGTAGAGGCTGTGCAAGGACAGCATCTTAGCCCAGAATCTTCCTTCACATCTAAAGTCCGGGTAGAGAATGGCTGCTCAGGCATAATTCTATGTGTCCTTACGTCTGAGCATGAGGGTCAGCATTCAAACATCATCTGACCACAGCTGCAGATCGACAAAGCATTTGCAATTAAGCACGTTCTGGTACCCACCTTGTCTTCAGAAGACCATGAGAGTTCTCACTGTCTGAGTGTATTAGCCAGAAGCAGTTAAATACAATCGAGCTGTCTACTTCTACGTTTAGGACAGAATACCTCACAGCTGCAGTCCTTCTCCCACTGGGTATGACTAATCAGATCTACTTCCCCGATATTCTCTCCATCTCTTTAGGTGTTTGCACAGATAAATCCTTTTGGCCGAAAGTACTTTCATGTTGAAATAAGTGCTCGCTTTGTATTTTTCCAGCATAAGTGTATTTTTTCAAAATTTGTGAGTAACACTCAGGGACTGTTAGACAGGGAGAAATCAGAGGTTATGGATGGTATTGTCAAGTTGTTCAAGTCAATGATTGAACAGTGCAATTCATCACTTCACTGACAAGCACTAGATCGGGGGTCCTTTCTCCTTTGTCAGCTTTTCAGAGATGCAGGGTCCAAAAAAAAGGATGTTACTGTTTCGTCCCTATTTCAGAATTACTTGTGAAAAAAAGCATATTTTTTTTATCCACGGAAAAAATGCAGCTTGTATGGCTGAAGGAGTAAATTCAGTTGTAATTACTCAATTTAAAATAATAATGAAAATACATTATTTTGAGGATAGAAAGGCCTTCAGCTAGCTTTTGTTCTAGTCTGACAGAGACAAACCAATTTAAAATTTACAGTGGGTATCAACATTGTTATTAAAGAAGCCCCCCAAAAAGCTCAGACTATGTTCAGCATTTAAAAAATAATCCATTCTGCACTATTGTAAGAAAGAGGACTTTTGTAAATTCAGATAAAATCAAAGATTCTATTTTATGACTTGGAGAATGTTTCTTTTCTTAAGTTGTTCATAGCGTATAATTAGAACTGCAGTGTACTTTACTACACGCTGCACAAGAGACTCTCTGTCTCACAGTGGCACGCTGTCCCACAAACCATGAGTGACTGACAGAGAACTCTCAGTCTGTTACTGTACACTTTCTACCATCCCAAAAAATAGTTGCCAAACTTAATCAAACTTAGGCCAAAAAAGAGATGTAATTTATCATTTTAAAATTTATAAGCTGTGGGTTTTTTTAATTGGCTTCCTTTGCAGCCCTTTTAATAGAAAAAATCAGAGCACTTGTGCAATAATCAGTTACGAATGTCCTTCCTCTAACACACACACACACATACAGTTTTGCAAAAAGTGCTCTACTGTAGGTACAGTAGCCCTGTACAGTTCACAAACCAGCGATTTCTGTGATGAAGTACCGAATTGTCAATAAATAATGTAAGTGTTAATACAGCCATAGGCCATTTGTGATTAAAAGGTCATCAATATTTTTCAACTGGACTTTTATCATAACAGCATAGAAAAAGTCTTACGTACATGCAAGCGCTACAATGGAAAAGTCTAAGTACTTTCTGACTCGAGATGCATTTGATGTATAGTGATGTGTGGTATCTCATTAGAATTTAAATTCATATATTAACTTTTATTGAATACAAGTCTGAAGCTTTGTAAGTTCATAATATGCAGCATTGCAGTAACTCTCCCACACACTATTTGATTTTCTAATGTCTTCTGAAAAGGATGAAAGATATCAAACTCTTATTACTCATAATTTACATAGGTCTTTGGATATAACATTGCTAAATGTCATAACACTTTATAAATCAAGTGATTAACAAGAAATCTTCGCATTATATTTGTGTGCTATTATTCTTTATTATTAAAAGAATGCTTAAATGTCAAGTTCAGGAGGTGCCTGTGTGATTAAACAGTTCTCTGACAAAATAACTGACAGAGAAATGGAACGACCAAGCTCTAAAACACACAAACACGGGATAGCTAGGAGGCTGTCTTGCAGAGTGTGATACAGTCTGCCTCTCTCCCACTGAACATTTGTCCAACAGCTCCAAAGAGCAGTAAATGTTTAACTCCTCTGGAAACAGAAAGTCATCTGCTGTCCTTCCCATTAGCTCTATAACACTGTTAGCTCCCTGGCTAAATATCAACAGGTTTGGCTCGACCAACAAATCCCTATCTGAAGTTAGGCTTCTAGGCTCCCCATTACGGTAACATAGAGGAGCCAATTTAAAATATCGGGCTGCATGCTTGAATACTCATGTACAGAGGGGTGCGATCACTGCTGTACCTATTTCACAAGTGGAGAAGCCGAGGCATGGAGAAGAAATGGTTTGCCTTGAGTCACAAAATATATTAATAACTACTGGGAAGAGAAGCTGATGTTCTGCTTCCTCAGCACGGTCTGCACTGGAAAGATTTGGCAGTGGATTTCCTGGGCCGGGAATGCCCAAACCTTTCTTGAGCACGAACGTCCTTTAAGCCAGACTAAGTGCATTACAACACCAGGACAGGTCTAATGTAGCAGATGTCGACGGCATGGCAGAGCACATGCTGCACATCGCAGGGGCTGGCCAGGCTGACTTCTGGAGACAGGCTGCAATGCTGGGCAGGCTCCCGTGAGGGCGTCACCCCGACTCCCCTGCGTGCCTACCAGAAAGCACAATGGTCATCTCAGGATTATTAAAAAGTCACTGCTTTTAAAAAGTGCTCAACAGCAGATTCAGCAGGTTCGATAAAACGTCATAATCCTAGTAACTAGGCAGTATAGAAATGGATCAACTATAGTTAATCAATTACAAACAGAAAAACAAACCTCACCTATCAAATAAAATCAGTTTACTTTTTATGCTGAATTGTCCTCTTACCTTTGCAAACTGCAAAATTCTGTAATTCACAAGGAATCTCCTGGAGCATATAATTCAGTAACACATAATACTGTACAAAAGAAAACAATTTGACTTAAGCTTCAGCACTATTCATTGCTTCTGCTTGACTATTCTCCCCAAATGCACCACTGTATTGTACCTGGAGTTCAGCTTGTTATTTGGAGAATTGCATCTGGAGAGTGCTGTTTACCTTGAAGTACTAAGTCAAGACATTTTGTTATCTATGTGCAACAAATTTGCCTATATAATGACTGCCGGCCTGACCTGCAGTTCACAATGGCATTCCACAATCTGATACACCATTGCTCATCCGTTCAGTTAGATGTTAAGAAATTGATGATCTATGAGGAAACAACAGCCCCAGTCAGAACTGAAGCTTCGTGGTCCTTCTTTATAGCTCGAAAAATCCAACTTCATCTGTCACTCTTAGGGAGAAAGATATATCATACAGGGGTTATCTACTCTCTGCCTAACAACTGTGCCACTCATCAGGTCCACACAAATGCACTGTGCGGGGAGCCCTCTCTCTCCCAGAAATCCTGTTACTCTTTCTAGCAAATGCACTGCTCCAGCTTTCTCCGTCCAATAGTTTTGCTTTTGCCACCTCAGTAGACTCCTGAAACCTCTTTGCAATTCCTGCAAGCCGAGGCTTTGAATTTAGACACAATGCTCATCCTTCTTAGAAGCGCTTGTATCAAAGAGTGCTACTGACCTCAGAAAAGCAAAAAAAGTGGCAAACCTATATATTTCTTTCTTACATGAGTATTACATAGGCCAGTCACCTGATTTTTGAACTTCTAATTCTCGTCTCCAGCTTGCTTGTTAAAAAAAATCTCCTCTTGCCAAGTCTCCCAATGGCATGATTGTCGTGTGCACGCAGGCGTAAGCCCTGAGCTTCCGAAATTTCTCTGTGGCTACCCCTCCTTTCTTTGAAAACAGTATCGAGAGCTTCTTTCCTAGGCATCCATGTGAAAGGAGAGCTCAGCGTGATCCCTGCCGCAGCTCTGTTAACCTCTCCTCTCCAAGAGAGGTGGAGAAAGGCAGCCAAGCAGAGGGTATGGCCCCTCCCCAGCCAAGGCTGAAAAATTCACAGAGATCAGAGCTTCTCCAAGGAAGAACTCTTAACGAGGGCAAAGTCAAACCACATCACAACAATTTCCCACCTGCCTTTTCATCAGCAAAGTCTGAGCCTGTGCCACTGAAACCAGTCAGAATTTTATTGTGGACTAAATTGGAAGAGAAGACATGGGAAGGGAAAATAACAACAAAAAAGCCTGTATTTCTAAGTTATAGTTCTCATAGATAGCCTAATCACATTCCAGTGCATGTAAGTTGATATTTTCTTCAACGGTGCAACTAGTTGACCAGAAAATGAGCACACTGCATTTATTCATGCATATAAAGGAAAAATATATTTTCACATGCTTAGAAAAATGCATGTTTTCAATGGGGAGGCAAGAACTCACAATACATTAAGCGAACAACTTGATTGTATCAAAATATATTTTCACATGCTTAGAAAAATGCATGTTTTCAATGGGGAGGCAAGAACTCACAATACATTAACTTGTATTGTATCAAAATACGATCCAGATAGTATTTGTCATTCTATCCTTTATAAAAAAGTATTTCTTTAACCTGTGTTGAAAAAAAATCCACCCCCATTAATCTAAAAATAAAATGCTAAACTTAAGTCTAAACCACATTTTAGTGATTTTAGGAGGAAAAAGTTCCCAACCAACCATCAGCATCCACTCCCTGCTCCAAGGTTCACAGGTCTGACCAGTGATCAGTGGCATTTCTCAAGGGTCAGTACTGGCACCAGTGCTGTTTGATACCTTTGCGGTGACATGGACAGCAGGATCAAGTGCACCCTCAAGTTTACTGATGACACCAAGCTGTGTGGTGCGGTTGACACGATGGAGGGAAGAGGTGTCATCCAGAAGGACCTGGACAGGCTGGAGAGGTGGGCCCAGGCCAACCTCATGAAGTTCAACATGGCCAAGTGCAAGGTCCCGCACCTGGGTTGGGGCGATCCCAAACACAAATACAGGCTGGGTGATAAGGGGATTGAGATCAGCCCTGCAGAGAAGGAGTTAGGGGTGCTGGCGGATGGAAAACAGAACATGAGCCAGCAATATGTGCTTGCAGCCCAGAAAGCCAATTGCATCCTGGGCTGCATCAAGAAGCATGGCTGGTGGGTCAATGGAGATGATTCTGCCCCTCTACTCTGCTCTGGTGAGACCTCACCTGGAGTGCTGTGTCTAGCTCTGGAGCCCTCAACACAAGGACACGGATATGTTGGAATGGGTCAAGAGGGGGGCCACAAAGATCATCAGAGGGCTGGAGCACCAACCTTGTGAGGACAGGCAGAGAGAGTTGGGATTGTTCAGCCTGGAGAGTAGAAGGCTCCGGGGAGACCTTCCAGCAGTCTGCTGTTATCCGAAGGGGGCTACAGAAAAGAGGGGGAGAGAATACTTATCACAGAGCGTAGGGATAGGATAAGGGGTAATGGTTTCAAACTGATAATAGATTTAGATTAGACACTAAGAATTCTTTCCTGTGAGGGTGGTGAGACACTGGCACAGGTTGCCCGGAGGAGCGGTGGAAGCCCCCTCCCTGAAGTGTTCAAGGCCAGGCTGGATGGGGCCTTGAGCAACCTGGTCTGGTGGGAAGTGTCCCTGCCCATGGCAGGGAGATTGGAATTCTGGGATCTTCAAGGTCCCTTCCAACCCAAACCATTCTACAATTGTATGATTCTACAATTGTATGATTCATCTCACTCTCCCTGAAGGAGCCCACAAAACTGCAGGCTGGCACGGCTCACAGCCGCAGCAATCCTCCCTCTTTCTACCCAGATGGGTGAGGCGCTGCAGGTGGTGTCTCTGTTCTCTTTAAAGCTAGGAATCAACTGACAGATCTGTGGTGCCAATGAGGAGCTAAGGGGCTGTCTCACTCAGTACACCCCTTTACGTCCTACAGAGGCTGAGAGAACTTGTCTGCAGTAAAACTGCTCCTTGTCAGTTGGCAACTGGCTCATAACCTGGAGCAAGAAACATGCTCTCCAGAGGAATATAACTGATTATTGTTGTTGCTGGCATAGATGCCTTTTTTTATTTTCATCCATTATTATTATTAAACTGTTGATTACACATTTCTCAGGTTGAAAAGGTTTCCTTTTATTTTTTACTTTCTTCTTGAAAAGAGATGAGTAAGAGATTTTAAAAGTCTACATTTAACACATACAAAAAATTGGACCCCTTCTTCGTTTTATTAAACTTTGAGAAGTTTGGCTATTTATTGTTTACAATGTGCCTATTTCAGGGATTTCTTTGCAATCATAAGGGAAGAATTTATGGTTTAACACTTGAGTGAACCATGATAGAAGACACGTGGAATTTACACTGTTCCCTTCCTTAAGAGTCCACTCCGGTAACCAGTACGCAGAAAATCCAGTTGTTTATAGACCTACCCTCTCCCTTCACAAGCGTCAGTTAACCTGGAAGACAGAAATACACAAAAGTTGCCATAGTTTTACCACCAGATGCCACCGAGCACTTTGCTGCCCGCTGCTCCATTTCCGAGCGTTAAGGGTGACTGTAAAGGGGGACGTATAGCTAGCCACCCTCCAGGCTCCATCACCCGGCACCGCTTTGCACCCTTCACGAATGCTTCACGTTTCCCAAGTCATTAGAGAGGGATTAGCCAACCCACTGCCTAACACAGGCCCTTGTTTCCTTTGAGAGCCCGAAGAACCGCATCAAAGGCTCTCCCAGACCTAAGTCTGTAATCTGCTTCTCCTTCAGCCCCTATTTCAGTAACGCGGCCTGATACAATGAGCGCGCCATCCCTGTTCCCCACATACACACACACACACAC
>NW_009695339.1:16851-34154 GCF_000703405.1 Apaloderma vittatum | reverse complement strand
GTTTGGGTTGGAAGGGACCTTAAAGATCCTCGAGTTGTAACCCCCTCGTCACGGGCAGGGACACCTCTCGCTAGGTCAGGTTGCCCAGACTTCTTGTCACGGAAACCCCCTTTCTTTCTAGCGGTGCTACATGTGCCAAGTAGAAACCGTGAACCGTGCAGAGTGCTGGAAAAAGTGCATCTTAGCAGGGCAGCGCTGTATTCATCATCGCGTGTGCGTTTGAGTAACGGCTGAGGCGTCCGAAAAGTAGTAACAATGGAAATAAAATACGCTCTGAATGTAAATCAGCAAGAAACACAGTCGCCAGTTAACATACCAACAGCAGCCCTGCTTTGGGTTTGTATTTGCTTCTATACCTCAAAATGCATCCCCTCGTAGCAGTTTTAAACATATCCCTGGTAATATGAAACCACTGTGAGCAGCTTACATATGTTGCCCTATTTAAAATAAAATCAGCGTGTACCTCAGGTTCTCATCACCTGCCAGCTGACATCACTGAAAACAGTTGCAAAATGCCAGATAACTTTTCGAAATGCTGAGCATCTTCTTCCCGCTCATATCAAGGGAGAGTACTGTCAGTACATCCAGAAAATGTCTGGCACCTTCAGCACTGACCTGCTAAATAATGATGCAGAAGAGTTGTCAAAGGATTAATGTTTCTGACTCTAAAAATAAGCCTTCTAGCAAGATCTGTTTTTCATAGAATTATCTGCTGTACCTCAATTATGTAGCAGTGTCACTAGGAGTCTATTATCTTGGGCTACTGTTCCACTCACAATCTTTTCATTCTGGTCCTTGAATAATCGGAGTTAATTAAAAGACTGAGTATTCTTTTTTGAGTGCTTTTTTCATTTTAATACTTCTGTAGAAAGATATGTATATATTCCTGACTGCAGAAGATTGCTTTTGCTTCTCAGCAACGAGGTGCAAAGTGTTGAAAAATACAGAGAATTACTTTCTTTTCATCAGGAAATAAGAGGTTTCTCTGTACGAAGCTTTCTATAATTAAACCATACTTCTCCCCAAAGGAGGGCCCTAGAATGAGGTAATTCACTCCGACAAGAGTTACACACGCAGGATTTCTCATTGTGGAATTTTAATTCACAAGGTGGGTTGTGGTTAACGAATGGACCGAGTGTAGCTTTGGGAAGCGGTCCCGCTCACAAGTGCCATTCATGACTCATTCATGTCTTGCCTTGTGACAGCAATTCTTTCAAAGCTATTTTAAACACCACCATGTTTCACTTTGGCAGCTCTGTAAAAAACACAGAGTCCTTCAAGTTGTACTAAACACCTGTGGATGGATCACAGTTTCAGATGTACAAAGGGCATGATATCAGGCACTTGTGTGCAGCTGGAAATTGCTTCACTTCATATGCGAGGTGAATCCATACTACAATTTTTGCTCCTCCTGGAAGTCACCAGTAAACTCCTGTTGCATTAGAGAGCTTTCCTAGGTTCGTAGAGCTCTTGTATTGCTGTCTGTGATAGAAGGGGAAGGCTGGGAGCAGACCAAAACAGCAATAATTAATGGAGCAGCTCAGGCCCTCACTCACATGGCTTAAACTCAATCACATAAAAGCTGATGTTCATAGAAATATTCAGTTTGGAATACTCCCTTGGGATCATCGAGTCCAACCATTAACCCTCCTCTACAAACCTCACCTCTAAACCATATACCCCAACACCACATCTAAAAGACCTTTAAACACATCCAGGAATGGTGACTCAACCACCTCCCTGGACAGTCTATTCAAAAGTCCAATTTTTCTGTGAAAAATATTTTCATAATGTCCAGTCTAAACCTACCCTGTTGCAGTTTGAAGCCATTCCCTCTTGTTCTATCGCTAATGACCTGTGAGAAAAGACCAGCACCAACCTCTCTACAGTGTCCCTTCAGGTAGTTGTAGAGTGATGAGGTCTCTCCTTAGTCTCCTCTTCTTCAAGTGAAACGGGCCCAGCTCCTTCAATTGTTCTTCATCAGATTTATTCTCCAGGCTCTTCACCAGTTTCGTTGCCCTCCTCTGCACTCCCCCCAGCGCCTCGATATCTCTCTTGTATTGAGGTACCCAAAGCCGGACATGTTGTTTTCATAGGTTTCACAATGCTGAATTATGTCACAGAAATTTTGCATTAAATGTCCTCTAATAGGGAAAATAGGCAGAAACAACCACAAACAAACACAGCAGTGATGAGTTTGTACCCTACTCATCAGGGTTGTCAGGAGGAAGAAATGCTTCACTGCCACCACAAACAGAGGGACTAGGAAAAGCATTTGTCCTCAATGCACACATCTCTGACCATGTATAAAATAGTGGGAGGTCCACATGTAGCAGGGAGAGAATGATCCATTTCTTCTGTAGGAAGGCCACAGCTACCAACTCCTGTTAATGTAGGAGTCAGGAAAAGGACATAGAAGCTGCTGTGTGAAAGGGAAGAAACTGCATTCCATCTTTGAAGAAGGCTTTTAATTAGAGTATGTTCCCCCAACCCCTTTAAAATAGCAGGGCTTCAAGTAACTTAAGGATGGACCTGATGTCTAAGGTTGCCATGGACCAGCAAGAACAAGATTATTACCTAAGGTGAAGGTGTGTTGGAAACCAAAGTGGATAACTTAGCTGGCAATATCAGGATGAAGAAAGAGATCCAAGGTGAAGCCAGGAGCAAAAATTCCTCAGTCATGGTTAGGATCAGGTCCCGCAACCCAGGCAGAGCCATAGCAGTGAAACCCAGCTGAAGTCAATCTGCAGTTTGAGGCTCAGATCAAGAATTGCTATGGCACAGATATAACTGAACCGGAGAGCAGTGTTCTTCTAACACAGCTCAAGTGAGCACTAGAGGCCCACAAAAGAGCTTAAATATAGCTCCTGAGTCCTGGGGGTGTAAGTAGAAGCTGCAGTTGAGGTTGCTCAGAGACATCAAGGCTTATTAGTGCACTCACGACCCACAAAGAGTTCATCACCTCAGTTACCTACAGCCGCTGCTTCCTGACTGTACTCTTGCAGAAGCAAGGGTGCAGTGAGGAGCAGAAGAGCTACTCGGGGTGTGCTAGGCATGAGGCTCAGCTGCAGGCAAGAATAACTTCCAGCTGGAGCGTGGGAGCTTATGACAGTGCCGCTATCTCCGGTTCCTTCCCAAGTCAATTTGTTCTCTGCTGCGTGTTCAGAAAACAAGATAAAGTACTTCAGAGTTGAAGGTGAACAACAAAAAGGCGCAGAGCATTTTGTTTTGTGGTGTGCATATCTTTGGGGGCTGTGGTTAAGGCTGGTAGATGCTACAGGAATACAAACAAGCTCTGTTCGGAAAAGAAGATAAGAAAATTTGCATTGTTCTCAGATAACACCCTTGCAGAGTCACTAGAGGATTATTCATTGTAATCCTGCTAGATGTTATCTTATTATCTGGTGCTTCCACATATCACATGGGGCTTTACTGGTAAAGAAAAACAGAGAAAGACTAAAAGCAACAGCAGAGTCTGAAGTAAAGTGAGAATTCTGCAAGTCTTGACAAGTGAGCCTTCTGCACCCCTACTTTTTTGTTTGTTTCTCAGAATTGGGTAGTGAAAGCTTCCTGCTGCATCTGTAGGCACAGACAGCTCTCAAAATTAGAAAGAAAAAAACAAAAACTCAACGGAATTAAACTAGAAATACTGTGTGTAAAACATTAATATGTTTTCAAGGAGCTGTCCTTTCCTTGCTCTTCCTAGAAGTTTCACCTTCCCACATCCCTCAAACAGAGCTGAAGCTTTTGTTTTCAGCTTGGAAAAAAACCTTTTTTTAAGTTGAAAAAGTTATTTTTTTAAAAAGGTTAATATTAGGCTCTTGGTTATAATTAACAAATCTTGGTTATAATTAAAAAGCAGCTGGGGCTGGGCAGAACAGCAACAGAATATTTAGCTAAATGTTCACCTAAAACAGTTTTAGCCTCTTTTTATGGAAAGAAAACCAATTTCAGAGGTCCTGCGTTGCCCTCTGCGGGAGAGCCTTAGCTTGACTTACAGAGCAATCAGCTCTGCAGCCAGAACACTTCTTGCCTCACTGCGTTGCTCTGTTCTGTTTTGAAGAAATTATCTGCATTGTGACAGTAATAAAATTAAAATTTTAAATGAAATTAAAAAGGAATTTCATCTGGTTGTAAGTACATTCTTCATGACAGAAGACAATGTTTAGTAATAGCCTTATCATGGAGGTAGGTAATGGATGGCTTTCATTTTTAGAGCAAATGTTTTGAAGCTTTAAAACTACTGACATTACTAATAATGGTTTGAGTTTCTGAAGTGAAGTCAGCATGACCGCACAAATTAAAATTAAAATAAGATGATGATATTTCAACTTTGATTCCAAAAGCTGTGTTGGAGGTATCTAAAGTATTTCTAATTTACTTTACAGTAGTTCTCATTGTTTTCAGTTTGTTCACAGGTATAAATACTATCCTTATGAAGTGACTTTTGTCCACAGTAATCTATAATTCAATCTAGTCATCCCTGGGGCTAACATAAAGAAAATTTCAACCTTATTTTTCTACTGTTAGGTCACATTTTTATCTTGTAAGATGCTAGAACTACTCATTCTGTCACAGTGCATTTGCACTCCAGAATGCCATTACGTATGTTTCTCCTTCCTTTAGATCTAAGCTTGTCTCTATGAAATGTGTCAGTCCTGCTTTTCTGCATTATATTTAGTTATTTAGGACAAGATGTTACAAAATTTTTAATTCAACTCAGGCATTTTTCCAGTACCAGTGTATTTTTATTCTTTTGCATTCCCAGTGTTCAAGTATTCTTAGCACTGATCTGGTTTGTCATTTTTGCAATTTTCAGTATGCTCTTGTCTGACAAGTTCTCTTTAAATATCTGCTGTATCGGCTCCTCTGCTGTCTTGGAAGAGCCCCTTCTCCTCTTTTTAGGCTCCAGCTTTCACATAGAGAACCTCGCATTTCTCATGTACAGTGAACTGAGCTTGATAAGATTATATTTTGCTGTATCAGTAGGATTTTAATCCAATAATTCTGCTGAGGGGAAGTTCTTGGTGACAAGGAGACATAATGCACCTATTTCACTTAGCTTGCACACCTTTGCAGTCAATTTTCTTAGAACTCCTGCTGTTAGTATCTGGTATTGTGAGGAAATGGATAACAAAAATACATCCACTTTTGCACTAGAGGGTAAACATATATATAAGATGTAAAACATTCACATATACAGGGTGTCACCTCTCCCCTGGGTTTGAAATAACCCTTGCTAATACTTAATTTCATATCTCTTCATTATAAGGCTTTCTGCCAATACCAGCTGCATCGGGCAACCTCAGAATAGCTCTTCTCCAGGTTTGAAACATTTCTTTTTGTTTTGGGGACTTAAGATGGGCCAGGGTCTTGGAGGGGAGGAGCACAAAAAAAAAAGGGAGGAAGTGAAAGGCTCCCCTGCACTTCTTAGCACGCAGTTATATCTGGTTGAAAGCAATATTGATCAAAAACTGTTCAGGCCAAGAATACACAGTTGTTAATGACTCCAGATCTTAATTGTGCTGTTGAAGAGTATAGGGCTGGTTCTGTACCATCACATATAATTGGCAGTTGTTCCCACATGGAAATGGAGATAATTCTTCCTCTGCCTAAATATAGTTAAATGATTAATATCATTCCCCACCTATAAAAGTAAAAATATGAGATAGATACTCACTGTAAAAATATGAAATACTCACTGCAGAGGAAGAAACTTGTAGTCCTTGTAATACTATGTCAGAAAACTAAAGTGAGTTGCTGAACTGGACCGCTGCAAGGTTGAGATAAGTCTAAGTTCTTCTCAGCGTGTTAGAGGGTGCTGACAGGATGGGATACTTGCAGGTGCTACGTATACTTTTGGAGTGTTTGGTCAAGGCCATCTCTACTACTTCCAAGGGTATTTTTATGTCAAGACTTTGTGATGACAATCTTTTTGTCCAAGACCTAGAGGTGTATCACAGTGACTGCACCATCACAACTTTAGCAATGGCTAAAGGCAGCGAAACTGGCGGCCAGGACCACACCTGAGGGGCTACATGCAGGCTACATGCACAGGCTATCCCACCTGCCTGACTGCTGTCGTCCATGTGTTCTGTTTTCAACTGGATACTGTGCTCAGGGACTCTTATCTTATCCTAACATTTGTCCTTTCAAAGCTTGCCATTAAACTCTTCACTTACCTGCCACCCTTGACTGCAAGTGATGGGACGTTAGAGTGGAAGGAATAGAAGTAATCCAGCACTTACTCCATACTTGTCTGGCTTGTTAGCAGTGTAAGGCAGAAGCTTTTACAGAGATTGCTGGAGTACCACTGTGTACAGATTTGGGCTGGGAGAGAGTTTTCTTCATAGTAGCTACAAGGATGCTAAGTTTTGGATTTGTGACCAAAACAGTTTTGATAACACACGTATGTTTTAGCTGTCGCTGAACTGTGCTTATACAGCATCAAGGTCTTTTCTGCTCCTCACACTACCCCACTAGCAAGCAGGCTGGAGGTCCACAAGAAGTTGGGAGGGAACACAGCTGGGACAGCTGACCCCAACTGACCAAAGGGGTATCCCACACCGTATGATGCTGTGCTCAGTGTACAAAGCTGGGAGAAAGAGGAAGTGGGGATGCTTGGAATTATGATGTCTGTCTTCCCAAGTCACCGTTACATGTGAAGGAGCCCTGCTTTCCTGGAGGTGGCTGAACACCTACCTGTCAATGGAAAATAGTGAATTAATTCCTTTGTTTGCTTTGCGTGTGCAGCTTTTGCTGTAGCTATTAAACTGTCTTTATCTTATCTTAGCTCATGAGTTTTCTCACTTTTACCCTTCTGATTCTCTCCTTGTCCCACTGGGGTGAAGCAAGTGAACAGCTGCTTGGAGCTGAGCTGCTGGCTGGGGCTAACCCATTGGCACAATTCCTCTACCACATGCCAGTTTTGCAGGGAGGAAGGAAAACATGCACACATTAAGATCAGGGTGCTCGAGGTTGATCCTTCTTGTCCAGAACTTTTTGCTAACATGTTTTCCATGTCAGTGTGGATTCTTGTATAGAACAGAAAGGAAACATACTCAAAGTCCTAAGCCTGTCTTCCAAAAGGATATAACCTACTTGTAGGGGGAAGAAGGCACCTCCATAGCTGTGAGGCTTCTTTCTGGTCCCTTGTCAAGTTAGTGGGCAATATCTGCTGGTCCTTCCATAACAGGCTTTTTGTCAAGGCTCTGTCTCCATTTGTGGTTCTTTTTTTCCCCTGGGATGATTCATTCTCCTTATTTTTTCAATCTCTGTCTACTATATTGGATGCAATACCATTCTATGGCTTAAATTACGACAAAACCAAGAGTTTTTAACTCAAGAGTCCAGGCCATCCCTTCTCTCAGACCTATTATCAGTTGCTGGCTAAGCAAGCTCATTCAACTAGACCATGGCAGCGATGAATATGGTCCCCCTGTGACTAGCTGTTGAGATCAATGCTTTAGTTGAAAGAGCAACTGCAATTGATCCTTTGCAGATTGCAAATTAAAGCTTGTGTCTTGTCGTAAGCCTCCCTCCTGACCTTTGATTACTAGCTTGATTCATACCCTTAACATATGTAGTTTTTATGTCTTTATATTTTATGTCCTTAATGCATAATTGTCAAAGCATATTCTGTCTCCAGGCCTCATCTTAACCTTAAACAGGGTTGACCATGTCTCAGTTCCTTCATTTTTTTGATAGACAGCTAAGTTCACCTAGCTTCTAAATGCTTGGTCTCCAGCACATCATTACAAAACCCAAAACTTACATATCCACTGTTCAGGGTGGTTATCTAGTCAATGCTTGGGGGATTTTGTGAAAAAACAAAAAGCCTACTGTCACATTTGATTTTCCTCTCACAGACAAGCATTCATTAATTCAGTGCAAAGCACAGGCAGCTCTCGGAGCCCTCTCAAGATTTTTATTTAGCAGTAGGGCAGTTGAATCAAGACTCCATCCACCTCTGCACAAGTGTGTTGTGATTATGTGGTCTCCAGCCTGTCAGAAGCTTATGAAACATTTTCTAATCATGGAAAGGCAACTCAGGCAATTTCCTCTATTTTAGCTCTTGTACCACACAGCTCCTGTGTTATCTGACACTTTATTTCTGTCATAAGAAAACCTGATGCATAGAAAACTATTTAAAAGCAACTCATCCCATGTGGTTTTAGGTCCTTTCCAGGTTATGCAATGCTATTTTTCAATCTTCACTATGTTTTTGTTACCTTATCAATATGTTACAGGCCAGTATCTCACATCTGGACCTTGACAGGCTGATCTTGATAAGCTGAGAGCTATGCTCTTCATTTTGACATATGTTCAGTAGCTTTAAACATCACAAATGAAACATGATGTGTAGGCTTACCATTGCCCCAGCTACAGGAAACTTCTTGTCATTCCTCTCTGCTGTAACCTTGCTCTCCACAAATCTGGTTGGAAGTTGCCTAGATGGCTCTGCATTTCTGTCTCATGAAATATCTGAACTGTCTTTTCCTTTTAGGTTTTGTCTGTGTGAGTACAGTCATTATGACACTTGTCCATGAGCCACAGGATGAGGAAAGTTCTAGAGGCCTGCAAAATGGAAATCATAGTGGCCATCTTTGAAAGGATGGAAGGGGAGGAGAAGGCAACCAAGGGACTTACACTTTGCCCACTTTTCCTCCCTAGAAATAGGCAGGGATAAATTATCTACATGTACGCACTAGAAGATGGCAATGTAATGAACAACAGCTGGTATTAATAACTCAGAATAAATCATGTCAAATTGCCCTGATCTTCTCTATCTGACAGATTTTCTGAATATGAGGCAGTCAATGTGATATGTTTCAAATTTAGCAATAACTTTTATAACAGTTCAGAGTGTTTAATAATTTCTCCACAACAAAGTCCACTGGAAAACAGAAAGACACATAAGAATTCACCGATCTTAATTTAGTCCTATTCAACTAAGATGGAAGAAGGCTGGAATTGGTTTAAATGTGTTGTGAAATTAAGGTCTTTTGCTAGCATAACCGAAGCAATTTCTAGTAATAAATTTTTTTCAAGAAAGGAAGGAAATACAGAGGGAGACTGGGGATACTTGCCCAGCAGGTGGAGCTATAAAATCCCACAGAAAGTCAGCACAATATTCCTCATTTTGAACAAGTTTGACTATTCAATAGAAACGTTAAAAAGCATTCATTAGTCACTTCTTGCTTGTGTAAAGGCAAATTCACGACATATAGCCTCTGCACAGTGTTTATTTGCTAAAGCAAAGCATTTGCACGGTTTCAGTTGTCTTAAGTAGCCATGAAAATATGTGATTGAAAAACTCACTGTGGTTGGACAATTTATTATGTTATTCTCCAGTGCGTATTTCTGACCTGCTTCTGCTCCATGATACTTCTGTGCTACAGAAATGAAACTGCCTCTTCCAGCTGAGTTTCACCAGTGGGAGTGGGTGCAGATTCAAGGTTATTGCATCCAGAAAGCTGAAATCCAGAACTTTTTTTCCATGAAAGTTTTAGACTTTCATGGAAATAGCAAATAGCTCCATTAAATAATGCTAAAAATTACTAAATATGGCTGAATCAGAACCTAGATGACTACTTCTAATAAATTGTAGTGATTCTGTTAAGTCAGTGGAGTGATCATTGCAGTATAGCTATAAGCAGGACTAAAATTGGCTGCCCCTTCCCCAGCACTCCCCGAGCTTGTAGGAAGAGCACTGCCAATTGGGAGAATGTGTTTTGTCCTGCCGTTCATGCAAATGATACAGCTGTGAAGTCTAGAATTAAAAAACAACAGCAGATGGAGGCATACGAATAGACACAGGAGAAGAAATGTGGAGATGAGACTTGAAAGCAAAGGAAAGGAAAAGAGAGAGCTGGCCTGACAGCAGGACACTGAAGGGCAGGGCTGCACAAGCGGGAGGGAGAGAGAATAACTTCAGGTTGGTACCCAGCCTATGAGTCTCAGCAAAGTCAGCCCATTGCTGGGACTAATAAAAAAACTCTGTGAGGATGGTTTGGAACTTCCAGGAATTACAAGGAGAAGAGATGGCTGGGTTTGGGGTTTTTTCCTCTCTTTGTCTTGTTACAGGCGGAACACTCTCAACTCAGGGAATTTTTGCTTAATTTACTTCCAGTTAGCACCAACTTCTGATTCAGTTACTGGGTGAGGAAAAAAAAAAAAAAGAGAGAGAGAGAGAACATAATTAAGCACTCTGAGGAAGACCTTTGCTTCCCCAGGCTCCACTTTGGCCAAACACCTCTCCTGCTCTCGTCCTTGTCCACAACTTCTCTGTGGGTCACACTCAATCGTGCCAGAGGGAGGTGGTGGTTGATGTGTGACAGCAGCTCTCTGCTGCTCTTCCCTTCTCACTCCTTCCCCTCAGGCCTCCCTGGGGCTGCATGTCCCCAGCATCATCTTCCTATTTGCACCCAGCTGTAGCAGAGTCCTTAAACACCTCTGTTTGATAAAAATGTGGGTTTGTATGGTACTGCAAAAATAAGTAGGCAGGCTGTTGGTAAATTTGTTGATTATAAAATAGATGTAAAAACTTTTAAAAAGAAAATGTTGTTTGTAAAAAAATTTAAACTGAAAAATTCTGAAATGCTATTAACTGCACCCAACCCAAATCTAGGTGTAATTGCAGGCTTCCTCCTCTAAACATCGTCCTCTGTCTTCCATCAGGTATAACTCTTGTGTCTGCTGAAAGCAGCCATCAGCCTACCGATCATGGGGTAAACACTGCCTCTTACTAAACCTTTCTGCAATGTATGGCTCCACATGTTGCAAACCAAAACTGAGGCAAAATACCTTCAGAAACTCAGCCCTCATTAGGGCATTCATAAAAAATAATTCAATCAAGTGGTAGCTAAGTTTATTTTTGTCCCCAGAAGTGTAAAATTTTTTTTTCTGAAGAAGAAAGAAAGCTCTTCTTGCATGGCCTGCTTTCTTTAATCTCTGCAAAACGTGCTACAGAAAACATGAGTTGTGATACCACTTTGGGAGGGTGGTGACTGGTTGCAAAAATGGCTTGTGATCTTATAGCCCCAGAGGCACAAGGTTTTTCCTTCTATTGCTTTACTTGCAGAGACCCCAGGTGAAGGTCAGTCACAGAAATCAGTTTGCCATTAGCACTAAAAGTAAATGTGTTTTTTGTCTTGCTAAATTGGCATCTCAATGACACAACATCCAGATTTAAACAAAATTTCCTGGAACTAATTTCTTTGATGTCAAGACTGTCTCAGCTTACTCAGGGTTTTT
Organism: Apaloderma vittatum; assembly: GCF_000703405.1. Taxonomy (NCBI): domain Eukaryota; kingdom Metazoa; phylum Chordata; class Aves; order Trogoniformes; family Trogonidae; genus Apaloderma; species Apaloderma vittatum. The sequence goes on along the minus strand of NW_009695339.1, from coordinate 22,898 downwards.
CATGATATTACTGAAGTTTTGTCTTCATCAGTGAAGAAGTGCTTTAGCTCTGGGCCCTCCCTTTGTATGTTGAATTATGGAGCAAAACATCTCTCTGATAAACTTCTGTGTTTGTTTCAATGCCTTCCAGCCTGCAGTTTTTGAGAGCTGTAGGGATGCACTGCAATAGTTTTCTTTCTGTTTTAAGTCTGGAACGTAATATTGCTTACCCAGATCCATAGGCCAGGGGCTGAGGGATGGCAGAAGGACGTTGTCAAAACTTTCCATCCCAAAGTGCTAAAGCAGGAGCCCTGACAAACTTCTGAATAACTCCATGGGGCCAGGATATTAACCTTATCGAGATGCCGTGAGATTTCTCCTTTATATTCTTTTTACTCTTTCTACTTTTCTCATGTAAAAAGATACTTACTAGGGTCCTGCTTTTTGAGAAGGATGTCACGACAGATTTCAGTCTGTGGATGGACAGAAAGAAACTTAGAACATCTCATTTGATTTTTTTTCTCCCAGTTCTAACATATCAACATACTGTTACAGTAAAACTAAACTTTATATCTTATTAGAACCTTAGAAGATCTCATTTGATTTTTTTTCCGGTTCTAACATATCAACACACCGTTACAGTAAAACTAAAGTTTATATATTTTTTTTTAATTTCACTTTTCATTGAGTATTTTCTAAAGCATGAGCAGTGTCAGTTCATAGGTGTAACCTGACCCTGAACTTCAAGTCTAAATAACACAGTGTTTTCATACAGTGTGAGCTTTGTCTGAATTACTACATTTTGGGTCCATCTCTACTGAACAACAGTTTTGAAACACATGCTTCATATGTCCTAAAATGTGAGCTGGTGACTTTTCAAAGTAGTATGCACTATATTCCACTGTAGAGTGCATTCATATGTTAAAAGCAGTATAGAAATATAAAAATATCCTCATAATATCTATATGAGCTAGGTAAAGTATCCTCTTTTTTCATAGATGGAAATTTTGAAGCAGAAAGTCAAAGGATTTGACCCAAGCTATGGATGATAAGCATGCCAGGATTTCCTTTCTTTCTCAAACGTAGGAAGAAATTTACCCTGAAAAGGCTAGTATGTCTGTGGATAATGCATTGGGGTATCGTCAGCAGGAGCTTCCTTCTTCAGCAAAAGACTGAGGTAAGCTATTCTTTCTAGGGAGCTCAAAATCTTCATGACAACTGATCTTGCTGCACTTTCACTATAGTTCACTGGCCCTTGTGAACAGAAGGATCCTCTCACTGGTGTCAAGCCCAAATATGATGAATGGAGTGTTGGATCAGTGCATAAAGCTGCAGATGGCTCCTATAAACATTCTCACTTATCCTCTGTTCCGATGATGCGTAAGTCACTAGCTCCATCTGCCTGCTATTTCTTTCAGCATCTTGGGCATTATAATTCATTAGGAGATGGCAGTGAAACTCATCCCCAACTGCAAAGGTTTTGCCAAAAAGCACAAGACAGAGCTTAACCCCCAGGAAAACCCATGTCTGAGCATTTTGCTCATCGTTCTGTTGCAGAAAGAAATGCCTGCTTTATATTGTACTCTTAACAAGATAAAGAACAGACTATTTGAAAGCCTGGGATATCAGGCAGGAAATCCTCATTCCCTATTTTTCTGTGCTTTACGGTGAGAGGGAGCGATGATGAGCTCATATCCTGACAGATTTCAGTGTCACTCTGTTTGGCCTGGAGTCACTTGCAGTCACCCCTGTGCTTGCCTGCTTACTATAAATAACATACTGTTAGGAAAAAAAAATTCACAGCTTCTTACTATGTTGCTGGCAATAGGAAGCTATTTTCTTCCTGCTTATTAGGTATTTTGGGCTTTGGCTTGGATTTCTACAATCACGTCTAGAATAAGTGACATTAAATGCAGATTGGTTGTGCAACATGTTGAGTCTTTGTTCCAGGAAATTTTTACTTGCTGGGGAGGAAGGGATGCAAGACACTGGAAGAAGGAGGTACCTAATATTGAGGTACCTAATATTGTCACTACTGCAGAGAGTGAGCAATATGGGATGATACAGTCTGAGAGAGAAAAGACTAGAGGAAAAGAATAGAATCAGCAAAACCCCTTAGAGTTTGGGAGAAAAAGAGCCTGGAGGTGAGGGGAAGACACCTATAGATGGAGCAAGGCTAAGCTGAGTGGCTGAGAGAGACTGACACTAATTTGCTGACTTGGTAAGGGTAGGCTCAGAGAATTCTCATTTCTACTGATGGATAAAGTAGGTTTTTTTAATTAAAAAGCTTTACCAATTTTTAATGATGGTGACCTTTGGAATATGATTTGGAAACTGAATGAATGTTTCCAGTGTCTGAATATAGTTACTAGCATATGCTACCTTTAAAAATATCCCTGTTTTGATCTTTGAGGACACCTATTGTTTACTTACTGTTGCTCCTCATTTGCCTGTCCACAGGGCAGGTACATCCTCTTCGTTGTGTCAGGCAGGAGCCTTGTTCTGAAAGAGTAATCATGCTGCATGAAGACTGCATCTTGTCACGTGCACACAATGAAACTAATCAGCACAGGCATCCTTCTCTTGGTCATTTCCTGGCTCTTACTGCATTTCTCAAACACTGATGTTCTTCTAATACTCGTTTTTGGGGATGTGTGGCCCTGCATGCATAAACCTGAGTGGTGGTGTCACTCCTAGATGTCTCAAGGTACAAGAGCTATCAAATAGCTATTAAACAAGGATGTACTTACAGTCATTTCACAGAATCACGTAATGTTAGGGGTTGGAAGGGACCTCTAGAGATGATTTATTTCAGCCCCCCCTGCCAAAGCAGGATCACCTAGACTAGGTCGCACAGGAACATGTCCAGGCAGGTTTTGAATGTCTCCAAAGAAGGAGACTCCACAACCTCCCTGGGCAGCCTGTGCTAGGGCTCTGTCACCCTCACAGTGAAAAAATTTTTTTCCTAATATTTTTGTGGAACCTCCTATGTTCCATCTTGTACCCATTGCCACTGGTCCTGTCATTGGACATCACTGAAAAGAGCCTGGCTCCATCCTCCTAACACACCCCTTTGACATATTTCGCTCGCAGGCATATAAGAAAAAAATGAATTTTTCTCTAACCTTGTTTTCTGGAATGATGAACTGATATCAGTGGATTCCTGTCAAAGTTTTAGGCTGGGCCTGCCACTGAACTTTGACATATGCCTGTAGATAGCCCTAAGTTGTTTTATCATAGAAGCATAGAATGGCCTAGGCTGGAAGGGACCTTAGAGATCATTTTAATCCAGCCTCCCTGTCGCCAGGGACGCCACCTCTCGACTAGATCAGGCAACGCATGGGGAATTGAACCCGCGACCTTGACGTTGTTAGTGTTGATTTTAGTTAAGCTGGTTATTCAAACAAATAACTGGTAAAATAATATGGATGTCTGTATAAGGGTGTTACACTAGATAAAACAATTTAAGTCATAATTTAGCTGAAGTAATAGAGGTGTATCTGCAGGTAAGATTCTAGTGTTTATTTTCTATCCACACTCTTTGTTACCCAAATATCATAAAAATTAGCTGTTCTAATTCTTCCAGGTTTTTTATTTCTACATCTTTCCTGCATCTCCTTGTAACACAGTAGCAGCTCATAACTAGATGTGTGCAATTTGAATTATTTACAATGTTGCTTTCTGACATTCCCTGAGAAAATCTATGATGTTCTTGTTTAGTCTACCTGATGCACACCAACAAACTGATTTTTGGTGCAAACTATATTTCTAGCATTTCTTCTTTAGCTCTGTATGTGGCTTTAGATCAGAAGAACCTATCTCCATCAGAACACAAATCATCAAAAGATTTCAGCATTATATTCCTTTCCAGTTGTGTGATGAAAGGAAATTATAATCTACAGCAGTGGCAACAAGCTCGTAACATGAAAAATGTCCTGCCTAATGCCCAACACATTTTAGTCAGGCTGAAGTTTATTGTAACTGCTGGATTTCTGCAAATGTGCAGAACAGAAATTGGTGGAGGCTTATCTCACAACTACCACTCCAAGCTGTAGCTTTGTAATAAAATCTCCCAGAGCTCTCATTTCCTTTCAGCTCATACTTGACTTCCTTTATGTAGAGAATTCCCTGGGAACTCAAGAGATCTGCCGGAGTTAGATTATTTAATCTATGGATACACTGCAAAATGCATTTTTTTTTTTTTTTTTTTTTTTTAATTTTGACAAGACTGTTCAAGAAGAAACAAGCTGTGGGCTGGATGGGTTTTCACTTTTTCATAAAAATGATTTTGGATTGTTACACAAGGGTCTTTTTATATAATTTTGTATTATTATTCTAGGTATAAGATGCAGAAAATGCAGAAGAATACTACTGTTTTATTTTATGTACTTGAAGAGATAAATAACATATGAGATCAAAGGTACTTTCACTACCTTCCTGGATTTTTATGTGCTTCTTTTTGTTTTATTGTTTCATAATGCAGACAGCTATATATTAGACCATAAATTATTCTGTTTCTTTTCATGGTGTTACTGCAGACACCCAAAGCAAAATAATGTTTAAAATATGGGTCATTTTGCTTTTGGTTTCCTTGCTTTACACATGGCAGAAAAAACAATATTTTTTAAACCTGTGGCTTATGGAGATATGGAAGAGTTGGAGTCTTAGATAATATGTCTTTATAAATAGCATTTAAAAACTTGGAGCCTAAATAGATATACATCAGAGTCTGGGGTTACATTTTTGTCGTAAGGAGTAAAACTGAGGGAGAATGGGCGGAAGGGGGAAGCTTCTCCATCTCCTGGCTTCCTGCTGGTTTTTGTTGTTCTGAATCAAAGCACAAAAGCCAGGGGTAGCTGGAAGAGAAAATACCAACAGGATTTACATGAGTAGAAGGGTAGATACAGTTGTGATAAATGTCTGTGACACAGCCAAGCTTCAAATGACCCCAGGAGACCCATCCGAGAATGACTTCCTGGTGTCTTTGGCCTTGGGCGAGCTGTAGGAATCAGGATGGTGCTACTGGAGGAGTCTAAGTGGGCCGTAACTATTGCTCTGGCTCCCATCAATGCTTCCATCAGCCCCCTGGCAGGATCCATGAACAAGCCTGTAGGTGTGTATGTGTGCTTGCATATAAAAACTGGTGTCCTGTGTTTAAAGTAGAATGTAAACACTGCATGCTAGGGATGGCAAGTATGCTGGCCTTCTGTTTTCTCTAATAAAGGTGTTCCCAGACAAAGACACAGGGAGGTTTGTTGGTCTTGCTTCCTAGGAGTAACCTAAGTGAGACATTGCAAAGTGGTAAGTAAGGAGCTGTATGGGGTTAGAGTGCTACTCTTGGATTAATTTGCTTATATTCTGCTCCAGTCAGTGTGAACAGCCTGCTTTTTGGAAACATAGATCGTCACTTTATACCTCAAGAAGTAATCAAAATATGCTGAAGTCATCTTTTTTTTCTCCACATGAAACTTCTAACTTACATGAATGAACTGAGAGTGTGTTTGCCTCGCTGGGAAACAGCAATGGAAGCTGAATGAAGAGAACATATATCAGCATGTGTGTGCACACAAAATGACTTAGCCAAATCATTGTGCGCAGGGGATTGTTACACAAACTTAAAACAGAAAAAGAGTGCTGAAACAAAAACAAGACAAAAGCACATGAGGTGAAGGAAGATGAATACTTACAGCTGCGGGAACCAGAGCAGATTTTCTTCTCTCCAGCAGATGGTAGGATTTTCTCAGTTACAAATGGCAAGAAGAAGCACCAGAAACCTAATCTCTGAAGACACAATCTCCAACCTTTTTTGACCTGAAGATTCCTAAAGAATCTGGTGATGTCAGGAGTTCAGTAGATAACAAAGGCTGCTGGAAGAGATTCGGAAGTTACCTGGCAGGACTGCTAGCAGTAGTCTGTGTAGCTCAGGCTTAAACTGTAGCTGAATTGTGACAGCTTGTCCATAATACGCATAAAAGCCCACAGTCAGTGGGCTTCACAGAGCTTTGACATGCATTTTTGATAAGAAAATGTGCTGAGTAGAAGGAAATTTCAGTTTCTGAGTCTGAACC